>NC_041386.1:318995442-319050895 GCF_002162155.2 Triticum dicoccoides | reverse complement strand
CGCCTCCTTTGAGGTAGTGGAGGAGGCAGCCCCGCACCTTCTTGATCGCAGGCGGCAACTCCTTGGCGGTGAAGCGATGGCGAGGATGGCGCGTCCATGTGTCCGTACCAGCTGCGTGGCGAGGACGCCGGCTCCTTGACCCGGCGTCCCAATCTGGACGCCAAGGTGGTGCGGGGGCGAGGCCGGCTCCTCCTTCACGCGGCGTCCAATCTGGACGCCGCGGTTGTGCCGGGGCGAGGCCGCCTCCTCCTTCACGGGACGGAGCGGGACGCCGGCTCGTGCTTCACAGGATGGAGTCACCGCAAAATTTACACCGAATTTAACAGGATATATTTTTCCACAAAAAAATTCTGTCACAAAAGTTATCTCAGCCTTTTGCGTAAGTCATCGAGTTGGTGATGCGCATATTACCATTGTATTTACACAAATGTAACTGGGTGTATGTTACAACAACTTTTTTTACATGTTAAAAAGTTAGCATGGTGTTTGTGCGTAAGTTATCATCTCTCTTTAGCGTAAATTATGATGCTATTTACGCATAAGTTACCGATGAAAATCTTACGTGAGCCAGAAAAATGCATTGGGTGTTCGTCAAATCAAAATAAAAGTCACCTAACACATGATTTGACAAAAACAAGAGATAGGTTATTGGGCCATGCAACAAACCAGCTGACTTGAGTTCAAAAATACAAAAGGCTCGGAATTACGATCCACGATTTGTTTGTATGGAGAAGCACGTTGACCATTAAGCTTGCCTAATTAAAATAGCGGAAGGTCATTTCATTAGTCAACTACGAAGGAAAGGACAGTTGGTTAGTTGGGCTGAAGCATTGGCCTCTTCACTAGACGGCCAGGGATCGAGTCCCAACCAACGCAATTATTATTTTTGATGCAAAAACGGTTGGAGGCCACAAACCGGTACGAGGGTTTCATCCCACGAAAACAAAAACGGTTCAGCGACACGGAAGGGAAAGAAAATCGGAGGGACCTGGAGTCGAGGGAACTCGATCGAACATAGTCGTTCGGATCTATCCCTAAATTCCTATCAGTCGGAAAATAGCTTTATCGTTATCTAATTGCATTTAGACTAGTTCATTCTATGTTTTTAAGGCGACGCCTTACCACCTTAGGGAGGGGGGGGCACCTAGGCGACGCCTAGGCGGGCGCTTTGGACGCCTAGGCGCCCAAAGCGGTCGATTTTACAAAGCGGAGGGGGAGCGCTTCGACGCCTAGGCATCGCCTAGGCGTCGCCTTAGGGACGCTTTAAAAACCTAGAGTTCATTACCACCTGACACCTTTGTACTGCACACTACACTTAAAGTTGACTCGTCATGAGTAGTAACAAAATTAGATGTTGATAGTATGTATACACGCATCCATTTTAGGGGATCTTTTTTGAGTTCATGGGGCATTTTTTAGGGAATCTTCATCTTACTCACCAACCAGCATCTTTAGTATTATAGAAAGTTAGGAAGCTATAGCATTTTCATACATATGGGATTGAATTAGAAGGTTTACTATTCATGATCTGACATTTTGATACCCCTGGTCTGACACATGCTCTGCTGGCAATCGTATTAGTGCGATCAATAGCATGCATCATTAACTGAATCCCGATATACGGAAGACTATAGGATAGTGTGCACACAGATCACAAGGCATGCATAGCAACCGGGATAGCACGGGGTGGTCTAGCCACCAGGGGGTAGCATTAGCATAGCAACCGGGAGGCAAAAAATCCGCCTTAATACATCCTATTATCAGGTGTAGTTACACCCAACCCATGTCTCATATGCTACCATGTGATAGTATACATACTACTTTATCATTTTTATTATGTTCATAAACTATATCTAAGATACTCCAAAGTGAGTTATATGAAAAAAAATGCAAGCGGGCCATAGGTTTTATTATATTTGTAAAATACGTACATATTTGTACATAAAAAGGAGTATGCTCACTATATGGTACATACTGCCAAAAAAGTAGTATATATACTACCTCAACATTCTTATATACTACATACTACGCTTATATATACTCCGGTATGATAGATACTACCTAGAACATACGGAACAAAAGTGGGAGTAACTACACCTGGTCGTAGGAAACATTTGTCCTATATATTATATATACAGACACACACATAATAAAAGGTCTAAGACGTGTTTATTAACGGTAAATAAGTATGCAGCTTACCTCAACGTCACATTTCATCTCCTTTGGACATGGCTTTACCATGTAGAATCTCTGCAAGCACCAGCAACTTACAATTGTTACATATATGCAAGAACAACAGACTAAAGAACTGAAGTCGAACTTCATTGTTAAATCATCCGAATAACACGCTACAAATGGGTATATGAAGTTCTACTGTCTGACACTAACACCCATGTTTCTGTTTTCAAAATGTATTATTCAGTTTGCGTTGCATCATATTATGTCAAATGAATTAAACATATCAGTTATAAAAGTATTCAGGTGGCAGAGTATGCAAAATCTTCTGCACTGCCTACAAACTGACAAGCAACATCTACAACGCGAAACAAAATAGACAGGTATACCAAGAGCAAAGTACGCACAAAAACCTTATGTTGCCATAAAGATGTGTATTAGCAGAAACATGAAATGGACAAATATTTTATGGGTGTGCTTTGGATGCTCATCAAAAGAGTGGAACATGAAAAATATTTCCCTTGATCAGATATCACAGAATACAAAAGAAGAGGATAATAATGAACTGACATGATATGGTACATAGAATATGTTTATACACGTATGGTTGCAGATGATAGCCTAAGCTTATTTAACATATATTTGATATGAGGAATTTAAGTTGGTACAGGAACACTTCAAGAATTGATGGCCAGGTACAACATATATTTGCATATGAAGTACAATCTTTGATTTGAAAGAGTGAGACTGTTTAGGTTTTCTTTAGATGGGACTTTTTTTAGACCGTGGCCAAAGAAGATCTTTAGATGCGCAGTTTAGAAGTTACCATACTTGTCGGAAAGGTTTTTCTGGAGCTCTCCAAAATGCCTGCAAAAGGAAGTATGACACTGAAGTTCCTGGAAGAGACTCGCAAAAAAAATCCTGGAAGAGGCTACAAATTTGAAGGATTTATAAGACCAATGGGCATACTTGCTCAAAGTAGAGCACTCCAGAACCATCCACCATCTCAGTTGCAGGGCAAGTGAGCATTCTAGAAGAATGGAAGGCCAAGTTATACACAAGATGTTTAGGTGACAGAAGGTAGATTAGCATAGTAAGTATTTAAACTTATGCCAAAGGAAGTAAGTGCAGAATAGTTACATTAATTCAACCATGTGACATCTAATGGGATACTAATTTATTTTTATTTGCAAAACTTATTTTGGTATCACGTTTAGAAAACTATATTTTCATCCAAGGCATCTGGTAGAACTTTGAGTAAACAAAGTACCATAAGAGAAGAAGTGCCCTGATATCCTCTTATGGTTTAACAGTGGTTATTTGGACCACACATAGATTGAGAATCACTTTTGAGAAAACTGTTTTTCAAGACTTCTAGGAGACCAGCCTTTAACTTGCTACTCTATTAAGATGACTCAATAAATATGTTGTTTGCATCGAGTACAACAGAACTATTTTCTCTGGGGTTTTGCTAACGTTGTGGTTCGTTAAGATCAGAACAGAACATATTTTATCATTAGTATTGCAGCCTAGGGGTGTTATTCGACTCTTGCTCTCGGCCAAGAAAGACACGATGCTATGACAATGCTCTACAGCTGCCACTTCAAGTTATGTTAGAAATTTATCGTCGTAATGTAATTTTACACAACATTTATGTGGAGTTGTGGACAGCAGCCAGAACCCGGCAACATTTCTGGATTCCCCAATCAGTTTGGCACTACCCAAGAAAAAATAAAACTAAGGCAACCACCACCATAAGGTGATGAATCAAAAATCTACAACAATGCTCAAAACACATGTATTCATAAATCAACGTGAATTGTACCAATACAATAGGAATGAATAACCGGTTATGCATATCCCCATTATTAGGAAAGCACAAGTTTAGCAAATTCATAACAAAGTAGCAACGAGTAACAACCCAGGAACACCTCAAGCCGCTTCCACAACTACCCAAAAGAAAGTCGCACTCCTGGGAAGTCCTCGTGAAAGGGTTTCATATCTAAGGGTTGTGATAGGCTTGGCGAGCCAACGTAAAAACTAGCCAGTCTTTTGGGTATGAAACCCATTTGGGCGAGAGTAGTACTAGGATAGGTGACCTCCTGGGAAGTCCTCGTGAAAGGGTTTCATATCTAGCCTACCCCAACTTGTTTGGGATAAAAAGCTTCATAAGTAAGTAAGTAAACGAACATCCCAACAACTAATGTGCAAACGGAATGCTTATGGGAAGCGTAATTTTCACCTAAGGTTGAAATAGTTTCCAGGATCCTGCCTCGCCTGCTCCCTCGAGAACTGCACATGGAACCAATCATGGCAATATAAACCAAGAAATGTATCAAGGCACATTATTGTTATTTTCCTTAGCTCAAAAGTACAAAAATTTAGCCACTCTAAACGGAGGCTACAATTCTAGCGGGGGGCTCACCTTTTCACCAGAGAGGGCGTCGGCGACGGCGCGGGCGTGGTCCCACCGGGTGGTGGAGCGGCGCAGCCGCCGGATCAGAATAACGCCGCCGAAGACGACGAGCGCCTTCAGCACCGCACCCCGGACTATCCCGCCGACTCCTCCACCGGTTCCTCCGGGGTTGTCCTCGCCGGAGCCCATGGGGTGTTCCACGGCGAACTCGCGAGGACCGACACGCGGTACAGAGGCGAAAGAGGATCAATCAAGAAAGAAAGAGAAAGGGAAAGTATTTCTGTGGACGGCGATACTGCGTTCGTTTTTATTTTTATTTTTGAGGGAGCGATACTGCGTTCATTATTTCCAGTCAAAAAAGATACTGCGTTTGTTATCTTGCTCAAAAAAATTAAATAATACATTTTTTATTAATTTGCAAAAATATTACGCCGAATTTATTTATTTTTTAAATAATACATCATCGGCTAACTGGTAAACGATTGGATCTCGTCGTCCAATAGAAAGCCGATTGGGCACCTATCATCTATATGGATGCCGATTGAATATAGACACCGATTAAGCGCTAAATTCCTATCGGGGTGGTGGAACTAATTATCTTCCACTATGACGATAGGTTCCAATTGTCTTTCTGTAGGATAGGCTCTAATTGTCTTGCCGTAAGACGATTAGTCCTAATTAGCTTACGTAAGCCGATAGATGCATGGTCCGATTCCCGCTTATATCTCGGGCCGTCGTTTCCCGCTAGCATCCCCGCACATTTTCCCGCTTTATAATTCCCGCCATATTTTCCACTTTCTAATTCCCGCCACATTCTCCCACATTCTAGGTCCCGCCAGTGTGTCTTATCATATTTTCCCACTTTCTAGTTCCCGCCATATTTTCCCGCTATGTACTTTCCGTCAGATTTTCCCGCTTCCGAGTTCCCGCCATATTTTCCCGCTACAGAATTCCCGCCTTTCGTTGTGTTCTCAACCTATAAAACACTATCGGCACTAACGTGGGTAAGCATTCTAGTGTAGTCTCGTAGTCTCGCCTATATGTCTGGATGTCCTTTTGATCATAATTTTCACCCTAGTATGTCCCAATGTCTTCTGCGTTTAGCTGCCAATTTCAAAAGAGACAATAGAATAGTTTCGTGGGACGAACTCATTAGTCCCGACACCCTACTGAATGAGTTGGCTCGCGCATTAAGTAGGTGTGGTAGCCTTCGAGGACCTTTGAGGAGATACGGAAGGAACTTCTCATGTTGCATGGAAGATGGATGAAGCAACAATCAAAGGGTGAAAGATACCTTAAGGTTGCAGCATAATATACTTTTTTATGGACTGCCGACAGCGAGGATGAAGACGATATCTTCATGCCGAGCACCAAGGCGAATAGTAACCCATTATCGAAAGGCAAGAGTTCTACATCGTCAAAGGGCAAGAGTTCTTCATCGTCAAAGGGCAAGAGGTCTGCATTGTCAAAGGGCAAGAGTGTTGCATCGAAGGAGGATGATGGTGATGGTTTCATGTAGTTTTTAAGTTGTATGTTGTAAGTGTAGTCTTACCTACCATTTCATTCAGATGTAGTTGTATCCAGTTATTTGTATTGTCTTATTGTAGGAGCGTTATGTTCTATCTAAATATGATGTTGTAGTTTGGATAACAGAGTACTAAAATAGAGTAGGCATATGTCTCATACATAAGTACATAGTCATTTGTCTCATACATAGAATAGACATAAATATCATACATAAGTAGATAGTCATGTCTCTACTGATAGATAGAATCGTCACTAACGACGGCTGTCCTGGCGCTCAGGCGGTGCTTGAGGCGTCGACCATCCTAACATGTGGGGTGGCCTAATGTTACGAGGAGGAAGCTCAAACTCGTCATGATCATACTGTGTATCCTGTGTGGGGCCTGGTGGAGGAGTTGAAACATGTTCATCCAATGGGTGTGCTGCAACATGTGATATTGTATGTTCTCCTCGGGATGTTGATCACTCCCCCACGTGGATCCGGACATAGATGCCTAATATTCGTAGGCTCCCGCGGGAGGGAATGTTAAGTCATGAAGAATTAGATCGCCTCGATTGATATTGAAAACAATAAATATGAAGAGACATACCTGCTGGTTGTGGCTATGGGTGTGGCTGAAAGTCGAAGCTCGACATGTATCTCTATTATTGTGGTTGCGGGTGTGGTCCAAAGTTGAAGCTCGATGTGTATCCCTGCTGATGTGGTTGTGGTTGAAACACGAAACTCGACGTGGGACCATGGTGCTGTGGGTGCTGCCACGTCGAACTGCTAGGTTGGTCAGGAGGGGGTGGCCTGGTCGTTAGCTGATGTGCTAGACGTGGGCATGGCTGATGTCGATGCGTAAGGGTGTGGCTGCTGGTGGTGGTGGTGGTGATCAACGTCGCTTCTCCGGGTGCACGTGATAGCCCTGTAGATAGCTCGTATCTTGTTCTGCATGCGTGTCACGAAGGGCTGGAGTGTAGATTGGTGCTGAAGAAGAGGTCCATACGATAGTGAACGTCCAAAGGTGGACATATCTTCATAGAGTTCGAGTGTCAAGTCAGCCTAAAAATTGACAGGACGATTATGAAGTATGCACGGCAAAGTACGTGGCAACTAGATGCATTACAGAAAGAGTATATATCTTACCGTGTGCTGCCTAGAGCGCGAAGTATCATAGCTCAGGTACATAGCCGATGGACTAGGGTCAGGTATCTCATCTGGGTGAGAGTGCTCAATGATGTGTAACTATGTTCCGGTCATGTACCACTCCAAGTAGCGATTGAATTCATCGAGATTAAACCCGACATTCTCGTGCCACAGATGTGTGTTTGCAGTCTCCCATTGTGTAACGTATGGCTCAAGCCTAACTAGCCAGTCAGCAGTTGTCCTGTTAATCCCCTTCCTCGTGGTCCTAAAATTATGGTGTGTGTGTTCAAAAATTAACTAATGCTTGAAATGGAGAATTGTGAAAGACAATGCAACATTGAATAACTAGACATACTTGTGGATGCAATGTAACACCCACAATGCGGCTATATCTCCCATGTGTCGGAACACGACTTAGAGGCATAGCCGCATGGTAGGTTTGTCGCAAGAGAGGTAATCTTCACACAATCCCATGTACTGAATAAGAAAGGGATAAAGAGTTGGCTTACAATCGCCACTTCACACAAATACAAGTTAAACATACATCATCCAGAATACAATCAAGGTCCGACTACGGAACCAAAATAAAAGAAGACAACCCCAAATGATAGATCCCTGATCGCCCCAACTGGGCTCCACTACTGATCAACAGGAAAGGAAACATAATAGCGAGCACGATCTTCATCGAGCTCCCACTTGAGCTGGGTTGCGTCGCCTTCACTGGTATCATCGGCACCTGCAACTGTTTGGAAGTATCTGTGAGTCACGAGGACTCAGCAATCTCACACCCGTGAGATCAAGACTATTTAAGCTCATGGGTAGGAAAGGGGTAGTGAGGTGGAGCTGTAGCAAGCACTAAGCATGTATGGTGGCTAACTTACGCAAATAAGAGCGAGAAGAGAAGCAACGAAGCGGTCGTGAAGCTAGCAATGATCAAGAAGTGATCCTGAAACTACTTACGTTCAAGCAGAACACAAGAACCGTGTTCACTTCCCGGACTCCGCCGAGAAGAGACAATCACGGCTACACACATAGTTGATGCATTTTAATTAAGTTAAGTGTCAAGTTCTCTACAACCGGACATTAACAAATTCCCATCTGCCCACAACCGCGGGCATGGCTTTCGAAAGTTCAAACCCTGTAGGGGTGTCCCAACTTAGCCCATCACAAGCTCTCACGGCCAACGAAGGATATTCCTTCTCCCGGGAAGACCCGATCAGACTCGGAATCCCGGTTACAAGACATTTCGACAATGGTAAAACAAGACCAGCAAAGCCGCCCCATGTGCCGACAATCCCGATAGGAGCTGCACATATCTCGTTCTCAGGGCAACACCGGATAGGCCAAGCTACGAGTAAAACCAGCCCTCAAGTTGCCACGAGGTGGCCCCGCAGGCTGCCCGGTTCGGACCAACACTTAGACAAGCACTGGCCCGGGGGGTTAAAATAAAGATGACCCTCGGGTTGGCCGACCCAAGGGAAGGGTAATAGGTTGTTAGGCAAATGTAAAACCAAGGTTGGACCTTGCTGGAGGAGTTTTATTCAAAGCGAACTGTCAAGGGGTTCCCATAACACCCAACCGCGTAAGGAACGCAGAATCAAGGAACATAACACCGGTATAATGGAAACTAGGGCGACAAGAGTGGAACAAAACACCAGGCATAAGGCCGAGCCTCCCACACTTTACCAAGTATATAGATGCATTAATTAAATAAGATATATTGTGATATCCCAACATATCTATGTTCCGACATGGAAACCATTATAAGACGGGCTGAGCAAAGCGGTAACATAGCCAAACAACGGTTTGCTAGGAAAGGTGGGTTAGGGGCTTGACATGGCAATATGGGAGGCACGATAAAGCAAGTGGTAGGTATCGCAGCATAGCAATAGAGCGAGCAACTAGCAAGCAAAGATAGAAGTGATTTCGAGGGTATGGTCATCTTGCCTGAGATCCCGCAAGGAAGAAGAACGAGTCCATGAAGAAGACAAACGGACGTAGTCGAACGGATCCTCACAAACGCGACGTTATCGGAACTAACCCGAAGAAGAAACACCGGAAAGAAACAAACAACATAGTAAACAACCATCACATCAACATGGCATGATGCACAACCAAGTATGATGCATGCCCGGTTTAATGAGGCATGGCATGGCAAAGTGCATAAGCAAAACTACAAGTTAAGTGGATCTCAATATGCAACGAGTTGCATATTGACGAAACACCACAACAATTATTTAGTTCTCTCCCGTTTAAGTACTCAACAATATTAAATGTTGGTTAGCATGGCAAGGGGTGAAGCATATGAAAACTAACTATCTAGGCAAGTTTAAATGAGGCCAGAACAACAAGCAACAAGTCCGGAAAATCCTCATATGCATATATTAGGTTTGGTACTGATCTGCCCTAAGCATAATTTTAGAGTTCTTAAACATGCAAGATGAGTGCACCATGTTAAACTATGCATTTTTCTACCCCATTTACATATACAGTTTATTTAAATCCGACCTACGGTTATTAAGTTATGAATTAAATCATTTCAACATGGCATTTGAACAAAATTAAACAAACAGCAATTTAAACATTTTAAACATGCATGAAAGTTGGATATTATGAAACTAGACAAGATTCTAAGCAACTTTCATATATAAATTATTTAGATCCGATGCACGATTGTGGAGTTATAATATGCATGAAGTCTAGGGGGCTTCCTGTAAAACTGGTTTCTCTGGAAAATTGCTAAAATCGCAGATCTGGAAAAAAAACCATTACGAGCCGAAACTGGTTGGCTGGCCCAACATGAGAAAAAAAAGGTGGGGCGCTGGGGGTGGGCTCACCAAGTGGGCCTTGGCCCAGCTCGGCAGAGGAGGTAGAGGCAAGAGGTAGGTCTGCTGGAGCACTGGGCCGGGGAAGCGGGCGAAGGACAGGCGCTGCTGGGCCTCAGCGCTCTCGTGGCCCAGGCGCGGGGACGATGCAGGGGCGTGGTCAACGCGCAGGGGATCGACTGGAACGCTGGGCCGTGCTTGTTCGTTTGACAGGGGAAACAGCGGCAACAGCAGGTGAGGCCGGTGACGCCGGAGGAAGGCGACGACAGCAGGCATCGCAGGAGGTCTGAGGCGAGGCATTGGGTTACAGATCCGGCTGGACCTCAGCGCAGGTGGCCGCAGTCGGGCGGTTCCATGGCTGGTCCAAGAAGAAGCAGGCGACGAGGGACTTAGCGGGGCGACGGCTCCCTGGTGGCGAAGAACGGCTGCAGAGGTGGCTGGAACCGGACGAGAGGGGGCGGGGAGGTGGGTCTTTAGGGCGACGGATCCGACCGGCGTCGAGGAGCTCCGGGCGGCGTAGAAGCTTGCGAGCGAACGAGGCGAGGCAGAGGAAATCCCCTGGTGTCTCCGGTGACCCGGGGTCGGGGCGAGCAGGGGCTTGGCGTAGGGAGGCCCGACGGAGGCGAGGCGGCGCGAAGGACGCAACGTGACGACGACCAGGCAAGGGACCGGTGGAGATGGCTGGATCCGGTCTGGCTCGACCGATCCGAGGCGGCGTGGGTCGAGGGAGCGCCGGGGAAGGTCCCTGGAGGAGGGGCTTGGTCTGCTCCGGCGGGTCTGCTCGCGGACGAGCTCCGCTGGGGATTTCCTACTCGGGCACGAGCGTGGAGGGAGACGTGGGGCTACAGCTGGTAGCTCCTGAGGGCGTGGACGATGACGCCTGCGGGCGGTCGGACGCGTCCAAGAGGCAAGGGAGGAGGAGGCTGGGCGCTGGAAGACGGCCGTGGTCGAGGTGGAGGCGTGGGAGGGCTGGTCAGATGCAGAAACAGAGGAGGAGGTAGGTGGATCGGGAGGGATCCCGAGGTGGGTGGCGGCGGCTCGACGGGACAAGTCCCTATATTTTAGGGTTTGTCCAAAATAGACTAGGAGTGGGCTATATATATGGAAAAGAGGGGAGTTGGATCTTCCGATCAAAATCTGACGGACGAGAATAAATATGCTAGGGAGTCCAAAAAATAAAACGATGATATTTTGGGGATGTTTGGGGATGATCCGGACCCAACGGTGACGACTGCCCGGGTCCGGGACAGCTTTCGGACGCGCGCGCGAGGAGGGTCGCGGGCTGACGAGAGTGGTTAGGTTGGACTTGGTGGTAGGTAGTGGACTGTGTAGACGGTCTAGGGAGGAAAGAGAGGGAAAGCCCGGCAACAGTTTTTGGAGACCGAAAACATCCGACGTTTGACCGGCTATATTGCCGCTATAGTTAATCGTTGGGGCGTCAAACGAACTCCGAATGCGATGAAACTTGGCAGGCGACCTACTAACAACATAACAACACCGCATGCCAACTGTAACGCCCACGATGCGGCTATATCTCCCACGTGTCGAAGCACGACTTAGAGGCATAACCGCATTGTAAGCAATGTTGCAAGTGAGGTAATCTTCACACAACCCATGTAATACATAAGGGAAAGAGATACATAGTTGGCTTACAATCGCCACTTCACACAATTACATGAATAAAGCATTGCATCAACCAGATACAATCAAGGTCCGACTATGGAACCAAAATAAAAGAAGACTACCCCAAATACTACACAGATCCCCGATCATCCCAACTGGGCTCCACTACTGATCAACTGAAAAAAATGAAACAACATAACGAACACGGTCTTCATCGAGCTCCTCCTTGAGCTCGGTAGCGTCACCTGCACGGTTTCATCGGCACCTGCAAACTGGTTTTGGAAGTATCTGTGAGTCACGGGGACTCAGCAATCTCACACCCTCGTGATCAAGACTATTTAAGCTTATAGGTAGGGAAAAGGTATGTGAGGTGGAGCTGCAGCAAGCACAAGCATATATGGTGGCTAACACACGCGAATGAGAGTGAGAAGAGAAGGCAGAGCGTGGTCGAGAAACTATGATCAAGAAGTGATCCTAGAACAACCTACATTCAAGCATAACTCCAACACCGTGTTCACTTCCCGGACTCCGCCGGAAAGAGACCATCATGGCTAAACACGCGGTTGATGCATTTTAATTAAGTTTAGCTGTCAAGTTTTCTACAATCGGACATTAACAATTCCCATCTGCCCATAACCGCAGGCACGACTTTTGAAAGTTCAAATCCCTGCAGGGGTGTCCCAACTTAGCCCATCACAAGCTCTCACGGTCAACGAAGGATATTCCTTCTCCCAAGACAACCCGATCAGACTCAGAATCCCGGTTACAAGACATTTCAACAATGGTAAAACAAGACCAGCAAAGCCACCCATATGTGCCGACAAATCCCGATAGGAGCTGCACATATCTCGTTCTCAGGGCACACCGGATAGGTCAAGCTACGAGTAAAACCAGCCCTCTAGTTACCCCGAGGTGGCCTCGCAGGCTGCCCATTTCGGACCAACACTCAGAGGAGCACTGGCCCGGGGGGGGGGGTAAAATAAAGATGACCCTTGAGCCGGCCGACCCAAGGGAAAGAAAAGGCTAGGTGGCAACTGGTAAAACCAATGTTGGGCCTTGCTGGAGGAGTTTTATTCAAGGCGAACTGTCAAGGGGTTCCCATTATAACCCAACCGCGTAAGGAATGCAAAATCAAGGAACATAACGCCGGTATGACGGAAACTAGGGCGGCAAGAGTGGAACAAAACACCAGGCATAAGGCCGAGCCTTCCACCCTTTACCAAGTATATAGATGCATTAATTAAATAAGAGATATTGTGATATCCCAACAAAATATCCATGTTCCAACAAGGAACAAACTCCAATCTTCACCTGCAACTAACAACGCTATAAGAGGGGCTGAGCAAGTGGTAACATAGCCAAACAACGGTTTGCTAGGACAAGGTGGTTAGAGGCTTGGCTTAACAATATGGGAGGCATGATAAGCAAGTGGTAGGTATCGCAACATAGGCATAGCAAAAGAGCGAGCACCTAGCAAGCAAAGATAGAAGTGATTTCGAGGGTATGGTCATCTTGCCTGAGATCCCGCAAGGAAGAAGAACGAGTCCATGAAGAAGACAAATGGACGTAGATGAACGGATCCTCACAAACGCAACATTATCGGAACCAACCCGAAGAAGCAACACCGGAAAGAAGCAAACAACATAGTAAACAACCAACACATGAACATGGCATGATGCACAATCAAGTATGATGCATGTCCAGTTTAATGATACATGGCATGGCAAAATTCACAAACAAACCTACAAATTAAGTGGATCTCAATATGCAACGAGTTGCATATTGACGAAAACACCACATGACTTATTTAGTTCTCTCCCGTTTATGTACCCAACAATAATAAATATTGATTAACATGGCAAGGGGTGAAGTAAATGAAAACTACCTATCTAGACAAGTTTAAATGAGGCCAGAACAACAAACAACAAGTCCGGAAACTCCTCATGTGCATGTTTTAAGGTTTGGCACTGTTTTGCCCTAAACACAATTTTAGAGTTGTTAAACACGCAAATCAATGTCACCATGTTAAACTAGGCATTTTTCCACCCCATTTACACATAAAGATTATTTAAAACCGAGCTACGGTTATTAAGTTATGAATTAAAGCATTTTAACATGGCATTAGAACAAATTTAATCAATCGGTATTTTAAACATTTCAAACATAGATGAAAATGACATATTATGAAACTAGATGAAAAACTAAGCATATTTCATATATAAATTGTTTTAATATGATGCACCGTTTGTGAGTTATTAAATGAATGATATATGAGGGCTTTTCTGTAAAACTGCAATCATGCGGATAATAGCTAAAATCGCACAGACTAAAAAAACACTACTGGGTTGAATCTGTAGGAGAGGCCCAGTAAGGCAATAGGCGCAACATAACTATCAGACGCATAGGCACAAAATAGTGGAGGGGCTGGGCTATGCTCACATCGGGCCATGGGCCGAAAGTGGAGAAGCGACTGGGCCGGATATGACTGGAGAGGCCTGGGCCTCAGCGCTTGGCGGGATCTGGGCCTAGCGCGGCTTCGGTCAACGCAGGCGAAGGAAGGGCGCGTTAGCTCGTGGTTGGGACCGGTTCGGTCAAACAGGCCATGGCTGTCTTGTTCATATGCTCGAAACAGAGGAAGCAGGGCGCGATGGCGGGGCTTGGCGAAGGCGCAGCGTCGGACTTGACGCGCAGAGGAGGCCAGCGGGAGGAAGAGCAGCTCGGCGCGGGACTTGGCAAGGGGCGACCTGTGGGGCTTCGCCGGCGTCTACACTCGCGGTAACAGGGCGACACAGGCGCGACAACAGGGAGGCCGGCGGGACTTGCCATAGCAGGACCGGCCGGAGGAGGAGCTTGGCGCACAGGGCTTCACGGGAGGGCGAAGGAGGACCAGACTTGTCCAGGCGGCAGGTGAGGCAGAGGCTGAGGATCTGGAGCTCGGCGCCGGGCGCGAACTCGGCCATGGAGGTTGCGGCTGTATGGGTCGCCGGGCAGAGGACGGCAGAGCACAGCGAGGAGGCCGGGAACAAGTTGGATGGTTGCGAGGGAGGTCGTGAACGCCGAAACTCATGGCGATGGAGCAGTTCTTGGTGGTGGCTTGAGCATCAGGCGGGCACGGTCATGGAGCTTCTGCTCCGGCGAAGATCCAGCGGGGCTGCTGTTCCACAAGAGCAAGAGAGGTCAGGGAGGGGGAGAGAGAAAGGTGGTGAAGCAAGGAGGCAGCGGACGGGCGGCGGGGCTCATCTGTTCTGCTCGTGGACGAGCTCCTGCTCGGGCACGAGCACAAGGCTGTGGGCTAGAGGTGGCTCGGGGTGAGGTGCCGCTGGATCGGATGGATGGATGGCTGCAGGTGGAATTTGGCGGCGACGAGGGGTTGGAGGAGGTGGCCGAGGGGATCAGGGAGGATCCCGATGTGGGATTTGGAAAGTGGCGGCACGAGGGGGAAGGATGGGACAGACTCCCCAGATATTAGGGTTGGCCTAAATATATATAGCAATAAGATAAAGGGCTATTTGGACCCTCCGATTTAGATCGGACGGTCGAGACAAAAGGTTGGGGAGTCCAAATAAAGAAACGGAGACGTTTTGCAGATATTCGGGGATGATCCGGACACAATGGTAGCGACAGTCCGAGTCGGGTCCGGGATAGCTTTCGGGCGCGCGCGCGAGGAGGGTCGCGGGCTGACGAGAGAGGTAAGGTAGGGCCTTGCGGTGAGTAGTGGACTGCATAGACGGTCTCGAGCTGAGAGAAGAGAAGAGAGAGAGAGCCCCGGCTACTGTTTCCGGAGACCGAGAACGTCCGACGTTAGACCGGCTATAATGCCGCTATAGTTTAACGGTTGGGCTATCAAACGAACTCCGAATGCGATGAAATTTGACAGACGGTCTATCTACACTATAATAAGACCGCATGCCAACTTTCAACCCAATCCGAGAACATTTTCCGGCCACTTATAAAATACTATTTCGGACATGCCGCGGGCGCATGCGAGTGTGAATGGGCTCAGAACGGACAACGGACGGAACTGGGGAACCCGGACGGATGCAAGTTTCTGAAAACATGATGATGCAATGCACATGATGACATGATGAAATGCAACACGCAAGCAAATGATAAGGCAACAACAGCGAATAACTGGAGGACACCTGGCACATCGGTCTCGGGGCGTCACAACACTCCACCACTACGAGAGGATCTCGTCCCGAGATCTAGAATGGCACCAGAGGGAAAAGGAAGAGGAAGATAAGCGGTAAAACTAAATTGCTTCTTTGACAAACGAGTGAAACCAAAGAACCTTGAAAAGTTTGAACAAATTTGAAAGAAAGAGTACAACGGAGGTGAACAAAGTTGAAAACACTCTGTTAGAAAAGAGGAACAAGGAACATTACTAGAACCTTATAGGTTGAAAGACATAAGAAAAGGGGTACAATGGACAAGAAGTAGATGCAAGCACCTTGGTTGACACGAGATGTACAAGGAATGATAAAGATCAATTATGGCAACACTCCGGTTGGACATGGAAGGTAAAGGATATGAGCTTTGCAATATGAAAGCACTGGGATGAGACTCCAGTTAGAAGAGGAATGATAGACACAACACTCCGGTTAAAACAAGATAGAGAAGGAATAATACTGATATAATTTGGACAACACTCCGACTGTAAATGGAAAGAATCGAACATGATCTTGACAAGATGAGGATACTTGATGAAATCAACAACACATTTCCTCCGGAACTATTGAAAGAATGGCACAATGGGTAAGAAAGATTTTAGACAGCACTCCGGTAGAAAAGAGGCACAACTTGACAGAATGAGAGAACTTGAAAAGAGGGCACGACACTCCGATTGAATAGATAAGCACGAAAAGAACATGATCCTCACAACCCGAGATGAAGAGTGAAAAGGGCAACATCACAATGCCTCCGGAAGAAAAGAGAGAATGGAATGGAATGAACGGAGGAGAAAAAAATATTCTATCTCGAATGAGCTTGAAAAAGCCTAATTAGGAGAAGGGTCGAAAGTAGTTGTTGGAAATCCAACAACAAAAAGGATAAGCTTGATATGGACTTATAGAAGACATCTCAAAATTATGAGGTGACAACTTGCCACTCACGGAAAAGATTTGATTGGATTGATATAAACAAGGAGACGAGAAACTATTTCACCAGGAGGATAAATGAAGAACTTGGGTCATTTATGAACACCTTAACTAGCAACAATCCTTAGGGAAAGCTTTAGGTGAAATATAACCCAAGATAACTCTAATGACGAGATTGATGGATTTAAAATATTTCATTCTTAACAACATGTGAATCATGAAACATGAACTCAAATTATCAAGAATGCCATAATACCACCTCCGATGATATGGTAGAAAGAATTGCACTCTGGATTGCAAGATGAAGAATACTTGAACTCCTTTGAAAAGAAACTTGTTGAACACTTCGAAAAGGAATTAAATCCTTTATGAACCATCATGTAAAACATCCATGAAGAACTCTGGTAACAAAAAGGATGATGAAGACGGAAGGAAAAAGAAGTTGAGAACACAAGGTGAAGCCTTGAAATGATTTAGATGGATCTCCGTGATGAAATAATTGAGAGAGCTTGGAACTCTGGAAAAGGAAAGATGTGCACTTGAAACCAAGAATTTAATCATCATGAACAAACTCGGGAAGAAAGGAATTAACCACTTGGATAAAACAAGAATAAGAATTAAGTTATGCCTGTCCTTCATCAATTAAATTGATGACAAACAATGGATTTGGCACAGTACTTATTATCGTAGAAAGGATTAAGAGAGATATAGCGTAAACTTGAGAAAGTCTTCAACGATCCACCGGTAGGTTTTGAAAGAACGAAAGAATTGATATGATAACGAAGGAAGAGAAATCTTGAATGAACCACCGTAAGAATTGAAAATGGACGTAGCCAAGGCACAATTTACCGGGAAGAATTGGAAAACGAATGAAGATACTTGAAGGAATTTAGATACATGAGACGACGAGATCACGAGCTGATTAGAGATCACTTGAACGATGCACCGCTAAGATTTGGATAACGAGAGCTGAAAGTTGGAATGAATAATATTTGAAAAGATGACCTCCGGAGGAAAGAAATGGAAACAACTCATGAAATGCTCCGGATGGGTGAAAAGAATTGTCACAATCGAAAACAATTATGAGAGGATGGCATGAAGCTAGAACCACGAGTCTCTGAGAGAATGGAGCAAGATTTAGAAAACACTTGTTCTTTGGTCTTCAAAAGTTGGAAAAGGCGATGAGAAACACCACCATGAATTATTTAGACACTCCGGAAGAATCAAAAGCGAAGAGGTTGAGCCAATGATTAGAAGAAATTATAAGATCTTGGAGAAACCATCTGACTGATGATAATTCATTCTTACGTCAAACTTCAAAAGAATTTAGGGTGGCTCCGGGAAAATTAGAAGAGTCAGGTAAGAACCTGGGAAAAGACCTGTGGGTTAGGGCCCACTCAAAAGAAACACCGTTGAACAATTTAAAAGAGAGATTGCGCCGGTTGAAATAAATAGCTTGAATGAGGTAACTGTTGGGGAACGTAGCAGAAATTTAAAATTTTCTACGCATCACCAAGATCAATTTATGGAGTCATCTGGCAACGAGGGGAGAGGAGTGCATCTACATACCCTTGTAGATCGCGAGCGGAAGCGTTCAAGAGAATGGGGTTGATGGAGTCGTACTCGTCGTGATCCAAATCATCGAAGATCCTAGCGCCAAACGGACGGCACCTCCGTGTTCAACACACGTACGGAGCGAGGATGTCTCCCTCGCCTTGATCCAGCAAGGAGGAGGGAGAGGTTGAGGAAGAGGGCTCCAACAGCAGCACAACGGCGTGGTGGTGGTGGAGCTGCAGTACTCCGGCAGGGCTTCGCCAAGCTCTTGCGGTGGAGGAGAGGTGTTGGGGAGGGGAGGGGCTGCGCCTTGGATGGTGTATGCAGCCCTCTCCTTGCGCCTCTATATATAGGGGAAGGAGGAAGGGGGCCGACCCCCTCTAGATGAGATCTAGAGGGGGGCGGCGGCCAAGGGGAGGGGGCTTGCCCCCCAAGCAAGGGGGGCGCCCCCCTTAGGGGTTCCCCCCAACCCTAGGCGCATGGGCCCAAGGGGGGGATGCGCCCAGCCCATGTAGGGCTGGTTCCCTTTCCTCTACAGCCCATTAGGCCCTATGAGAGAGGTGGCCCCTCCCGGTGGACCCCCGAAACCCCTCCGGTGGCCCCGGTACAATACCGATATGCCCCCGAACCTTTCCGGTGACCGTATGACAACTTCTTACATATAAATTTTCACCTCCGGACCATTCCGGAACTCCTCATGACGTCTGGGATCTCATTCGGGACTCCGAACAACATTCGGTAATCACATACAAGTCTTCCTAATAACCCTAGCGTCATCGAACCTTAAGTGTGTAGACCCTACGGGTTCGGGAACCATGCAGACATGACCGAGACAACTCTCCGGCCAATAACCAACAGCGGGATCTGGATACCCATGTTGACTCCCACATGTTCCGTGATGATCTCATCGGATGAACCACGATGTCGAGGATTCAAGTAATCCCATACACAATTCCCTTTGTCAATCGGTACGTTACTTGCCCGAGATTCGATCGTCGATATCCCAATACCTCGTTCAATCTCGTTACCGGCAAGTCACTTTACTCGTGTCGTAATGCATGATCCCGTGACCAACTACTTAGTCACACTGAGCTCATTATGATGATGCATTACCGAGTGGGCCCAGAGATACCTCTCCGTCATACGGAGTGACAAATCCCAGTCTCGATTCATGCCAACCCAACAGACACTTTCGGAGATACCTGTAGTGCACCTTTATAGTCACCCAGTTATGTCGTGACGTTTGGTACACCCAAAGCACTCCTACGGTATCCGGGAGTTGCACAATCTCATGGTCTAAGGAAATGATACTTGACATTCAGAGAAGCTCTAGCAGATGAACTACACGATCTTGTGCTATGCTTAGGATTGGGTCTTGTCCATCACATCATTCTCCTAATGATGTGATCCCGTTATCAATGACATCCAATGTCCATGGTCAGGAAATCGTAACCATCTATTGATCAACGAGCTAGTCAACTAGAGGCTCACTAGGGACATGTTGTGGTCTATGTATTCACACGTGTATTACGATTTCCGGATAACACAATTATAGCATGAACAATAGACAATTATCATGAACAAGGAAATATAATCATAACCATTTTATTATTGCCTCTAGGGCATATTTCCAACAGTAACATCCTCGCAGAAGCTTGAACGAATTGAGAATGGAACTTGAATCTTCTGAGATATCTTCAACACTCCGGAACAAATGAATAGCGAGAAATGGATGAATATGAGGTGCACCGGCATGAGAAGGTATTTGAAACGAGGAAAGGATATGATCAACAAAGCTTGAATTGGTTCCACCGGAGAAGAAAAAGAATTAAGAATGATGAACGTGTAGAGCATCTTCACGAGAACCACCGGGTAAGAATATTGACGGAACAGAATGGGGAGACTTCATATCCATAAGATGGATGCTTGATTAAGACATCTGAGTCCTTGAGGAAAAAGGGGTGGGCAGGCGGGAAAAACAAAGGCATCTTGGGACGAATGAAACAAACAACGTTGAGAAGAACTGATAATTGATCTTGCGAATATTGATGTGATTGGATCCACTTGAAGAGAGACACACCGGTTGAACAAGATTGGCATGATAATCTCGATTATCAACAAGGATTAGTATTCGCATAAGAGTATGCAAACACCGCTTAGTAAAGGTATGGAATCAACTCTTGACTTCGAAGCAACTCGAATACCACAGCTCAAAAACAAAACAAAGGATTGTCTTGCGGAATAAGCCGGAACAAACATATGATAGAGATTTCGTCCGAAGTTTTCGTGGTGGGGCCTACACGGGCTCGATCGTACAACACCATCATGTACAAGGCAGTGCACATGACATACGAAGCGTCCCCGAGTCAGCATAGCCAAGGACTCTTTAAGACACAACGAGACCACTGTAAAACCAACCGTGGATAGGCGGACCACTAGACGTCGAACCCCAATTTCATATCATACATCTCTCAAAAAGATATCCTAAGAGCTACTTGAATTCCCACTTATAAACTCCCGAATTTTTTCGGTTATGCAATCAAGTGTTGGCGATACAGGGGAAGCATAATATCTCACCCAAAACTAGCAAATCCTACATCCAGCTGTATCCATCCTTCAACACATAACCAAGAAACCTTCGGAAATCATTTACCTCGACCTTCGAAAAGCATTCGTTATACGAGTTATGGCGATACTCTCGAACTCCCGCCCCAGTACTGGGTGGCGTCGAGGTTATCTCACCAACAACTGCATAAAAGAGATTTTCAATGTCGGCGAAACTCAGGTATTCCAGAATTGCAACGATAAAATTGTGACGACAATACCTCGGAGCTCAACTCCCCGGGACACTGCCACAACCCCTAAATGTCAGGAGGCACCAAGAACAATGTTCTCGTCACAAAACCACCGGAACGATTCCAAGATACCCGCGTGATCCTAAAAAAAGTTTAGTGAAATTTGAGAAGAGAAGAGTCAAAACACTACGTCAGGATGCCTCAACAGAGCGACGTCAGGATGCCTCAACAGGAATCCTACTCTCTGATATATATATATATATATATATATATATATATATATATATATATATATATATATATATATATATATATATATATATAATTCTAAGTGACTCAAAACATTTTTCTAGACTCAACAACGCCAGCGATTCGATCAAGCAGGGGGCTCCTAAGTCGGGGAAGGCTCTGATACCAACTTGTAACGCCCACGATGCGGCTATATCTCCCATGTGTCGAAGCACGACTTAGAGGCATAAACGCATTGTAAGCAATGTCGCAAGTGAGGTAATCTTCACACAACCCATGTAATACATAAGGGAAAGAGATACATAGTTGGCTTACAATCGCCACTTCACACAATTACATGAATAAAGCATTACATCAACCAGATACAATCAAGGTCCGACTACGGAACCAAAATAAAAGAAGACTACCCCAAATACTACACAGATCCCCGATCGTCCCAACTGGGCTCCACTACTAATCAACTGAAAAAAACGGAACAACATAACAAACACGATCTTCATCGAGATCCTCCTTGAGCTCGGTAGCGTCACCTGCACAGTTTCATCGGCACCTGCAAATTGGTTTTGGAAGTATCTGTGAGTCACGGGGACTCAGCAATCTCACACCCTCGCGATCAAGACTATTTAAGCTTATAGGTAGGGAAAAGGTATGTGAGGTGGAGCTGCAGCAAGCACAAGCATATATGGTGGCTAACATACGCGAATGAGAGCGAGAAGAGAAGGCAAAGCACGGTCAAGAAACTATGATCAAGAAGTGATCCTAGAACAACCTATGTTCAAGCATAACTCCAACACCGTGTTCACTTCCCGGACTCCGCCGGAAAGAGACCATCACGGCTACACACACGGTTGATGCATTTTAATTAAGTTTAGCTGTCAAGTTTTCTACAACCGGACATTAACAAATTCCCATCTGCCCATAACCGCGGGCACGACTTTCGAAAGTTCAAATCCCTGCAGGGGTGTCCCAACTTAGCCCATCACAAGCTCTCACGGTCAACGAAGGATATTCCTTCTCCCAAGACAACCCGATCAGACTCGGAATCCCGGTTACAAGACATTTCGACAATGGTAAAACAAGACCAGGAAAGCCACCCAGATGTGCCGACAAATCCCGATAGGAGCTGCACATATCTCGTTCTCAAGGCACACCGGATAGGTCAAGCTACGAGTAAAACCAGCCCTCGAGTTGCCCCGAGGTGGCCCCGCAGGCTGCCCATTTCGGACCAACACTCAGAGGAACACTGGCCCGGGGGGGTGTTAAAATAAAGATGACCCTTGAGCCGACCGACCCAAGGGAAAGAAAAGGCTAGGTGGAAAATGGTAAAACCAATGTTGGGCCTTGCTGGAGGAGTTTTATTCAAGGAGAACTGTCAAGGGGTTCCCATTATAACCCAACCGCGTAAGGAACGCAAAATCAAGGAACATAACACCGGTATGAAGGAAACTAGGGCGGCAAGAGTGGAACAAAACACCAGGCATAAGGCCGAGCCTTCCACCCTTTACCAAGTATATAGATGCATTAATTAAATAAGAGATATTGTGATATCCCAACAAAATATCCATGTTCCAACAAGGAACAGACTCCAATCTTCACCTGCAACTAACAACGCTATAAGAGGGGCTGAGCAAGCGATAACATAACCAAACAACGGTTTGCTAGGACAAGGTGGTTAGAGGCTTGGCTTAACAATATGGGAGGCATGATAAGCAAGTGGTAGGTATCGCAGCACAGGCATAGCAAAAGAGCGAGCATCTAGCAAGCAAAGATAGAAGTGATTTCGAGGGTATGGTCATCTTGCCTGAGATCCCGCAAGGAAGAATTACGAGTCCATGAAGAAGAGAAACGGACGTAGATGAACGAATCCTCACAAACGCAACGTTATCGGAACCAACCCGAAGAAGCAACACCGAAAAGAAGCAAACAACATAGTAAACAACCAACACATGAACATGGCATGATGCACAATCAAGTATGATGCATGTCCAGTTTAATGATACATGGCATGGAAAAATGCACAAACAAACCTACAAATTAAGTGGATCTCAATATGCAACGAGTTGCATATTGACGAAAACACCACATGACTTATTTAGTTTTCTCTGTTTATGTACCCAAAAATAATAAATGTTGATTAACATGGCAAAGGGTGAAGCAAATGAAAACTACATATCTAGACAAGTTTAAATGAGGCCGGAACAACAAACAACAAGTCCGGAAACTCCTCATGTGCATGTTTTAAGGTTTGGCACTGTTCTGCCCTAAACACAATTTTAGAGTTGTTAAACATGCAAATCAATCTCACCATGTTAAACTAGGCATTTTCCCACCCCATTTACTGATGGGGAACGTAGTAATTTCAAAAAAAATTCTACGCACATGCAAGATCATGGTGATACATAGCAACGAGAGGGGAGAGTGTTGTCCATGTACCCTCGTAGATCGTAAGCGGAAGCGTTAGCACAACGCGGTTGATGTAGTCGTACGTCTTCACAATCCGACCGATCAAGTACCGAACGTACGGCACCTCCGAGTTCAGCACACGTTCAGCCCGATGACGTCCCTCGAACTCCGATCCAGCCGAGTGTTGAGGGAGAGTTTCGTCAGCACGACGACGTGGTGACGATGTTGATGTTCTACCGACGCAGGGCTTCGCCTAAGCACCGCTATAGTATTATCGAGTTGGACTATGGTGGAGGGGGGCACCGCACACGGCTAAGAGACAATCAACTTGATCAACTTGTGTGTCTAGAGGTGCCCCCCTGCCCCTGTATATAAAGGAGCAAGGGGAGAGGTGGCCGGCCTAGGAGGAGGGCGTGCCAAGGGGGGAGTCCTACTCCCACCGGGAGTAGGACTCCTCCTTCCCTTGTTGGAGTAGGAGAGAAGGAAAGAGGGGGAGAGGAACAAGGAAAAGTGGGTTGCACCCCTTGTCCAATTCGGACCAGAGGGGGGGCGTGCGCCTCCTTCCTTTTGGCCTCTCTCCTCTATTCCCGTATGGCCCAATAAGGCCCATATACTCCCCGGCGAATTATCGTAACTCTCCGGTATTCCGAAAAATACCCGAATCACCCGAAACCTTTCCGATGTCCGAATATAGTCGTCCAATATATCGATTTTTATGTCTCGACCATTTCGAGACTCCTCATCATGTCCCCGATCTCATCCGGGACTCCGAACAACCTTCGGTACATCAAAACTCATAAACTCATAATATAACTGTCATCGAAACCTTAATCGTGCGGACCCTACGGGTTCGAGAACAATGTAGACATGACCGAGACACGTCTCCGGTCAATAACCAATAGCGGAACCTGGATGCTCATATTGGCTCCCACATATTCTACGAAGATCTTTATCGGTCAGACCGCATAACAACATATGTTGTTCCCTTTGTCATCGGTATGTTACTTGCCCGAGATTTGATCACCGGTATCTCAATACCTAGTTCAATCTCATTACCGGAAAGTCTCTTTACTCGTTCCGTAATACATCATCCCGCAACTAACTCATTAGTTGCAATGCTTTCACGGCTTAAGTGATGTGCATTACCGAGAGGGCCTAGAGATACCTCTCCGACAGTAGAGTGACAAATCCTAATCTCGAAATACGCCAACCCAACAAGTACCTTCGGAGACACATGTAGAGCACCTTTATAATCACCCAGTTACGTTGTGACGTTTGGTAGCACACAAAGTGTTCCTCCGGTAAACGGGAGTTGCACAATCTCATAGTCATAGGAACATGTATAAGTTATGAAGAAAGCAATAGCAACAAACTAAACGATCAAGTGCTATGCTAACGGAATGGGTCAAGTCAATCACATCATTCTCCTAATGATGTGATCCCGTTAATCAAATGACAACTCATGTCTATGGTTAGGAAACGTAACCATCTTTGATCAACGAGCTAGTCAAGTAGAGGCATACTAGTGACACTCTGTTTGTCTATGTATTCACACATGTATTATGTTTCCGGTTAATACAATTCTAGCATGAATAATAAACATTTATCATGATATAAGGAAATAAATAATAACTTTATCATTGCCTCTATGGCATGTTTCCTTCAGTCTCCCACTTGCACTAGAGTCAATAATCTAGTTCACATCACCATGTGATTTAATACCAATAGTTCACATCACCATGTGATTAACACCCATAGTTCACATCGACATGTGACCAACACCCAAAGGGTTTACTAGAGTCAATAATCTAGTTCACATCGCTATGTGATTAACACCCAAAGAGTACTAAGGTGTGATCATGTTTTGCTTGTGAGAGAAGTTTAGTCAACGGGTCTGCCATATTCAGATCCGTACGTATTTTGCAAATTTCTATGTCAACAATGCTCTGCACAGAGCTACTCTAGCTAATTGCTCCCACTTTCAATATGTATCCAGATTGAGACTTAGAGTCATCTGGATTAGTGTCAAAACTTGCATCGACGTAACCCTTTACGACGAACCTTTTGTCACCTCCATAATCGAGAAACATATCCTTATTCCACTAAGGATAATTTTGACCAATGTCCAGTGATCTACTCCTAAATCACTATTGTACTCCCTTGCCAAACTCAGGGCAGGGTATACAATAGGTCTGGTGCACAGCATGGCATACTTTATAGAACCTATGGTTGAGGCATAGGGAATGACTTTCATTCTCTCTCTATCTTCTGCCGTGGTCGGGCTTTGAGTCTTACTCAACTTCACACCTTGTAACACAGACAAGAACTCCTTCTTTGACTGTTCCATTTTGAACTATTTCAAAATCTTGTCAAGGTATGTACTCATTGAAAAACTTATCAAGTGTCTTGATCTATCTCTATAGATCTTGATGCTCAATATGAAGCAGCTTCACCGAGGTCTTTCTTTGAAAAACTCCTTTCAAACACTCCTTTATGCTTTGCAGAATGATTCTACATTATCTCCGATCAACAATATGTCATTCACATATACTTATCAGAAATGCTGTAGTGCTCCCACTCACTTTCTTGTAAATACAGGCTTCACCGCAAGTCTGTATAAAACTATATGCTTTGATCAACTTATCAAAGCATATATTCCAACTCTGAGATGCTTGCACCAGTTCATAGATGGATTGCTGGAGCTTACATATTTTGTTAGCACCTTTAGGATTGACAAAATCTTCTGGTTGCATCATATACAACTCTTCTTTAATAGTTCCGTTAAGGAATGCAGTTTTGTTTATCCATTTGCCAGATTTCATAAAATGCGGCAATTGCTAACATGATTCGGACAGACTTAAGCATAGATACGAGTGAGAAACTCTCATCGTAGTCAACACCTTGAACTTGTCGAAAACCTTTTGCGACAATTCTAGCTTTGTAGATAGTAACACTACTATCAGCGTCCGTCTTCCTCTTGAAGATCCATTTAATCTCAATGACTCACCGATCATTGGGCAAGTCAGTCAAAGTCCATACTTTGTTCTCATACATGGATCTCATCTCAGATTTCATGGCCTCAAACCATTTCGCGGAATCCGGGCTCATCATCGCTTCCTCATAGTTCGCAAGTTCGTCATGGTCTAGTAACATGACTTCCAAAACAGGATTACCGTACCACTCTGGTGCAGATCTCACTCTGGTTTACCTACGAGGTTTGGTAGTAACTTGATCTGAAGTTACATGATCATCATCATTAGCTTCCTCACTAATTGGTGTAGTAGTCACAGGAACAGATTTCTGTGATGAACTACTTTCCAATAAGGGAGCAGGTACAGTTACCTCATCAAGTTCTACTTTCCTCCCACTCACTTCTTTCGAGAGAAACTCCTTCTCTAGAAAGGATCCATTCTCAGCAATGAATATCTTGCCTTCGGATCTGTGATAGAAGGTGTACCCAACATTTTCTTTTGGGTATCCTATGAAGATTTACTTCTCCGATTTGGGTTCGAGCTTATAAAGTTGAAACTTTTTCACATAAGCATCGCAGTCCCAAACTTTAAGAAACGACAGCTTAGGTTTCTCGCCAAACCACAGTTCATACGGCGTCGTCTCAACGGATTTAGATGGTGCCCTATTTAACGTGAATGTAGCTGTCTCTAATGCATAACCCCAAAACGATAGTGGTAATCGGTAAGAGACATCATAGATCGCAGCATATCTAATAAAGCATGGTTACGCCGTTCGAACACACCATTACACTGTGGTGTTCCAGGTGGCGTGAATAGTGAAACTATTTCACATTGTTTTAACTAAAGGCCAAACTCGTAACTCAAATATTTTACTTCTGCGATCATATCGTAGAAATTTTTATTTTTGTTACGATTATTCTCCACTTCACTCTAAAATTCTTTGAACTTTTCAAATATTTCAGACTTGTGTTTCATCAAGTAGATATACTCATATCTGCTCAAATCATCTGTGAAGATCAGAAAATAATGATACCTGCCGCGAGCCTCAATATTCATCGGACCACATACATCAGTATGTATGATTTCCAACAAATCTGTTGCTCGCTCCATTGTTCCGGAGAACGGAGTCTTAGTCATCTTGCCCATGAGACATGGTTCGCAAGCATCAACTAATTTATAATCAAGTGATTCCAAAAGCCCATCAGCATGGATTTTCTTCATGTGCTTTACACCAATATGACCTAAACGGCAGTGCCACAAATAAGTTGCACTATCATTATTAACTTTGCATCTTTTGGTTTCAATATTATGAAAATGTGTATTACCACGATCGAGATCCAACAAACCATTTTCATTGGGTGTATGGCCATAGATGGTTTTATTCATGTAAACAGAACAACAATTATTCTCTAACTTACATGAATAACCGTATTGCAATAAACATGATCCAATCATATTTATGCTTAACGCAACACCAAATAACATTTATTTAGGTTCAACACTAATCCCGAAAGTATAGGGAGTGTGCGATGATGATCATATCAATCTTGGAACCACTTCCAACGCACATCGTCACTTCACCCTTAACTAGTCTCTGTTTATTTTGCAACTCCCGTTTCGAGTTACTACTCTTAGCAACTGAACCAGTATCAAATACCGAGGGGTTGCTATGAACACTAGTAAAATACACATCAATAATCTGTATATCAAATATACCTTTGTTCACTTTGCCATCCTTCTTATCCGCCAAATACTTGGGGTAGTTCCGCTTCCAGTGACCAGTCCCTTTGCAGTAGAAGCACTTAGTCTCAGGCTTAGGACCAGACTTGGGCTTCTTCACTTGAGCAGCAACTTGCTTGCCGTTCTTCTTAAAGTTCCCCTTCTTCCCTTTGCCCTTTTCTTGAAACTACTGGTCTTGTCTACCATCAACACTTGATATTTTTCTTGATTTCTACCTTCGTCGATTTCAGCATTACGAAGAGCTTGGGAATCATTTCTATTATCCCTTGCATATTATAGTTCATCACAAAATTCTACTAACTTGGTGATGGTGACTAGAGAATTCTGTCAATCACTATCTTATCTGGAAGATTAACTCCCACTTGATTCAAGCTATTGTAGTACCCAGACAATCTGAGCACATGCTCATTGTTTGAGCTATTCTCCTCCATCTTTTAGCTATAGAACTTGTTGGAGACTTCATACCTCTCAACTTGGGTATTTGCTTGAAATATTAACTTCAACTCCTGGAACATCCATATGATCCATGACGTTCAAAACGTCTTTGAAGTCCCGATTCTAAGCTGTTAAGCATGGTGCACTAAACTATCAAGTAGTCATCATATTGAGCTAGCCAAACGTTCATGACATCTGCATCTGCTCCTGCAATAGGTGTATCACCTAGCGGTGCATTAAGGACATAATTCTTCTGTGCAGCAATGAGGATAAACCTCAGATCACGGATCCAATCCGCATCATTGCTACTAGCATCTTTCAACTTAGTTTTCTCTAGGAACATATCAAAAATAAAACAGGGGAGCTAAACGCGCGCTATTGATCTACAACATAGATACGCTAATACTATCAGGACTAAGTTCATGATAAATTTAAGTTCAATTAATCATATTACTTAAGAACTCCCACTTAGAAAGACATCCCTCTAATATTCTAAGTGATCACATGATCCAAATCAACTAAACCATAACCGATCATCACGTGAAATGGAGTAGCTTTCAATGGTGAACATCACTATGTTGATCATATCTACTATATGATTCACGCTCGACC
Source organism: Triticum dicoccoides (assembly GCF_002162155.2). NCBI lineage: Eukaryota > Viridiplantae > Streptophyta > Magnoliopsida > Poales > Poaceae > Triticum > Triticum dicoccoides. The sequence continues at coordinate 319,021,347 of NC_041386.1, read as the reverse complement.
TTTCGGTCTCCAGTGTTCCGAGGCCATATCTGCATATGCTAGGCTCGTCAAGTTTAACCCGAGTATTTTTGCGTGTGTAAAACTGTCTTACACCCATTGTAGATGGACGTAGAGCTTATCACACCCGATCATCACATGGTGTCTCAGCACGAAGAACTTTGGCAACGGTGCATACTCAGGAAGAACACTTTTATCTTGAAATTTAGTGAGAGATCATCTTATAAAGCTACCGTTGAACTAAGCAAAATAAGATGCATAAAAGATGAACATCACATGCAATCAATATAAGTGATATGATATGGCCATCATCATCTTATGCTTGTGATCTCCATCTCCGAAGCATCGTCATGATCTCCATCGTCATCGGCATGACACCATGATCTCCATCATCTTGATCTATATCAATGTGTCATCACATGGTCATCTTGCCAACTATTGCTCTTGCAACTATTGCTATCGCATAGCGATAAAGTAAAGCAATTATTTGGCACTTGCATCTTATGCAATAAAGAGACAACCATAAGGCATCTGCCAATTGCCTATAACTTTAACAAAACATGATCATCTCATACAACAACTTATATCTCATCACGTCTTGACCATATCACATCACAACATGCCCTTCAAAAACAAGTTAGACGTCCTCTACTTTGTTGTTGCAAGTTTTACGTGGCTGCTACAGGCTGAGCAAGAACCGTTCTTACCTACGCATCAAAACCACAATGATAGTTTGTCAAGTTGGTGCTGTTTTAACCTTCGCAAGGACCGGGCGTAGCCACACTCGGTTCAACTAAAGTTGGAGAAACTGACACCCGCCAGCCACCTGTGTGCAAAGCACGTCGGTAGAACCAGTCTCGCGTAAGCGTACGCGTAATGTCGGTTCGAGCCGGTTCATCCAACAATACCGCCGAACCAAAGTGTGGCATGCTGGTAAGCAGTATGACTTATATCGCCCACAACTCACTTGTGTTCTACTCGTGCACAACATCAACGCATAAAACCTAGGCTCTGATGCCACTGATGGGGAACGTAGTAATTTCAAAAATTTCCTACGCACATGCAAGATCATGGTGATGCATAGCAACGAGAGGGGAGAGTGTTGTCCACGTACCCTCGTAGACCGTAAGTGGAAGCGTTAGCACAACACGGTTGATGTAGTCGTACGTCTTCACGATCCGACCGATCAAGTACCGAACGTACGGCACCTCCGAGTTCAGCACACGTTCAGCCCGATGACGTCCCTCGAACTCCGATCCAGCCGAGTGTTGAGGGAGAGTTTCGTCAGCACGATGGCGTGGTGACGATGTTGATGTTCTACCAACGCAGGGCTTCGCCTAAGCATCGCTATAGTATTATCGAGTTGGACTATGGTGGAGGGGGGCACCGCACACGGCTAAGAGACAATCAACTTGATCAACTTGTGTGTCTAGAGGTGCCCCCCGCCCCTGTATATAAAGGAGCAAGGGGAGAGGTGGCCGACCTAGGAGGAGGGCGTGCCAAGGGGGGAGTCCTACTCCCACCGGGAGTAGGACTCCTCCTTCCCTTGTTGGAGTAGGAGAGAAGGAAAGAGGGGAGAGGAACAAGGAAAAGTGGGCTGCACCCCTTGTCCAATTCGGACCAGAGGGGGGGCGCGCGCCTCCTTCCTTTTGGCCTCTCTCCTCTATTCCCGTATGGCCCAATAAGGCCCATATACTCCCCGGCGAATTCCCGTAACTCTCCGGTATTCCGAAAAATACCCGAATCACCCGGAACCTTTCTGATATCCGAATATAGTCGTCCAATATATCGATTTTTATGTCTCGACCATTTCGAGACTCCTCGTCATGTCCCCGATCTCATCCGGGACTCCGAATTCCTTCGGTACATCAAAACTCATAAACGCATAATATAACTGTCATCGAAACCTTAAGTGTGCGGACCCTACGGGTTCGAGAACAATGTAGACATGACCGAGACACGTCTCCGGTCAATAACCAATCGCGAAACCTGGATGCTCATACTGGCTCCCACATATTCTACGAAGATCTTTATCGGTCAGACCGCATAACAACATACGTTGTTCCCTTTGTCATCGGTATGTTACTTGCCCGAGATTTGATCGTCGGTATCTCAATACCTAGTTCAATCTCATTACCGGCAAGTATCTTTACTCGTTCCGTAATACATCATCCCGCAACTAACTCATTAGTTGCGATGCTTGCAAGGCTTAAGTGATGTGCATTACCGAGAGGGCCCAGAGATACCTCTCCGACAGTCGGAGTGACAAATCCTTATCTTGAAATACGCCAACCCAACAAGTACCTTCGGAGACACCTATAGAGCACCTTTATAATCACCCAGTTATGTTGTGACGTTTGGTAGCACACAAAGTGTTCATCCGGTAAACGGGAGTTGCATAATCTCATAGTCATAGGAACATGTATAAGTTATGAAGAAAGCAATAGCAACAAACTAAACGATCAAGTGCCATGCTAACGGAATTGGTCAAGTCAATCACATCATTCTCCTAATGATGTGATCCCGTTAATCAAATGACAACTCATGTCTATGGTTAGGAAACATAACCATCTTTGATCAACGAGCTAGTCAAGTAGAGGCATACTAGTGACACTCTCTTTGTCTATGTATTCACACATGTATTATGTTTCCGGTTAATACAATTCTAGCATGAATAATAAACATTTATCATGATATAAGGAAATAAATAGTAACTTTATCATTGCCTCTAGGGCATATTTCCTTCATTTATATATAAATATTATTTGAAACCGAGCTACGGTTATTAAGTTATGAATTAAAGCATTTTAACATGGCATTAGAACAAATTTAATCAATCGGTATTTTAAACATGTCAAACATAGATGAAAATGACATATTATGAAACTAGATGAAAAACTAAGCATATTTCACATATAAATTGTTTTAATATGATGCACCGTTTGTGAGTTATTAAATGAATGATATATGAGGGCTTTTCTGTAAAACTGCAATCCTGCGGATAATAGCTAAAATCGCACAGACTAAAAAAAACACTACTGGGTTGAATCTGTAGGAGAGGCCCAGTAAGGCAATAGGCGCAACATAACTATCAGACGCAGATGGACAAAATAGTGGAGGGGCTGGGCTATGCTCACATCGGGCCATGGGCCGACAGTGGAGAAGTGGCTGGGCCGGATCTGACTGGAGAGGCCTGGGCCTCAGCGCTTGGCGGGATCTGGGCCTGGCACAACTTCTGTCAACGCAGGCGAAGGAAGGGCGCGTTCACTCGTGGTTGGGGCCGGTTCGATCAAACAAGCCATGGCTGTCTTGTTCGTCGTCTCGAAACAGAGGAAGCAGGGCGCGATGGCGGGGCTTGGCGAAGGTGCAGCATCGGACTTGACGCGCAGAGGAGGCCAGCGGGAGGAAGAGCAGCTCGGTGCGGGACTTGGCAAGGGGCGACCTACGGGGCTTCGCCGGCGGCTGCACTCGCGGTAACAGGGCGACGCAGGCGCGGGAACAGGGAGGCCAGTGGGACTTGCCACAGCAGGACCGGCCGAAGGAGGATCTTGGCGCACAGGGCTTCACGGGAGGGCGAAGGAGGACCAGACTTGTCCAGGCGGCAGGGGAGGCAGAGGCTGAAGGATCTGGAGCTCAGCGTCGGGTGTGAACTCGGCCATGGAGGTTGCGGCTGTATGGGTCGCCGAGCAGTGGACGGCAGAGCACAACGAGGAGGCCGGGAACAAGTTGGATGGTTGCGGGGGAGGTCCTGGACGCCGAAACTTGTGGCGATGGAGTAGTTCTTGGTGGTGGCTTGAGCATCAGGCGGGCACGGTCATGGAGCTTCTGCTCCGGCGAAGATCCGACGGGGCTGCTGTTCCACAAGAGCAAGAGAGGTCAGGGAGGGAGGGAGAGAAAGGTGGTGAAGCAAGGAGGCAGCGGACGGGCGGCGGGGCTCATCTGTTCTTCTCATGGACGAGCTCCTGCTCGGGCACGAGCACGAGGCTGCGGGCTAGAGGTGGCTCAGGGTGAGGTGCCACTGGATCGGATGGATGGATGGTTGCGGGTGGAATTTGGCGGCGACGAGGGGTTGGAGGAGGTGGCCGAGGGGATCAGGGAGGATCCCGATGTGGGATTTGGAAAGTGGCGGCGCGAGGGGGAAGGATGGGACGGACTCCCTAGATATTAGGGTTGGCCTAAATATATATAGCAATGAGATAAAGGGCTATTTGGACCCTCCAATTTAGATCGGACGATCGAGATAAAAGGTTGGGGAGTCCAAATAAAGAAACAGAGACGTTTTGCAGGTATTCGGGGATGATCCGGACACAATGGTAGCGACAGTCCGAGTCGGGTCCGTGATAGCTTTCGGGCGCGCGCGCGAGGAGGGTCGCGGGCTGACGAGAGAGGTAAGGTAGGGCCTGGCGGTGAGTAGTGGACTGTATAGACGGTCTCAAGCTGAGAGAAGAGAAGAGAGAGAGCCCCGGCGACTGTTTCCGGAGACCGAAAACGTCCGACGTTAGACCGGGTATAATGCCGCTATAGTTTAACAGTTGGGCTATCAAATGAACTCCGAATGCGATGAAACTTGACAGGCGGTCTATCTACACTGTAATAAGACCGCACGCCAACTTTCAACCCAACCCGAGAACATTTTCTGGCCACTTATAAAATACTATTTCGGACATGCCGCGGGCGCGTGCGAGTGTGACTGGGCTCAGAACGGACAACAGACGGAACTGGGGAACCCGGACGAATGCAAGTTTCTGAAAACATGATGATGCAATGCACATGATGGCATGATGAAATGCAACACACAAGCAAATGACAAGGCAACAACAACGAATAACTGGAAGACACCTGGCACATCGGTCTCGGGGCGTCACACCAACTTTCAACCCATTCCGAGAACATTTTCCGGCCACTTATAAAATAATATTTTGGACATGCCGCGGCACGTGCAAGTGTGTTTGGGCTCAGAACAGACAACGGAGAGAACTGGGGGAACCCAAACGGATGCAAGTTTGAAGAACATGATGATGCAATGCGGATGATGACATGGAAAGATGCAACACGCAATGGAATGACAAGGCAACAACAACGAATAACTGGAAGACACCTGGCGCATCGGTCTCGGGGCATCACAACACTCCACCACTACGAGAGGATCTCGTCCTGAGGTCTAGGATGGCACCGGAGAGAAACAGAAGAGGAAGAGAAGAGGTAAAATTAAGTTGCTTCTTTGACAAATGAGTGAAACCAAAGAACCTTGCAAGGTTAAACAATTTCGAGAAAAGAATACAACGAAGATGAACGAGGTTGAAAACACTCCGTTAGAAAAGAGGAACAAGGAACATTACTAGAACCTTGTAGGTTGAATGACATAAGAAAAAGTGTTGCAATGGACAAGAAGTACATGCAAGCACTCGTAGAAACGAGATGTACAAGGAACGATAAAGGTCAATTACGACAACACTCCGGTTAAACAAGATAGAGAAGGAATAAGAATGATATAATTTGGACAACACTCCGACTGTAAATGGAAGGAATTGAACATGAACTTGACAAGATGAGAGCATGCTTGATGAAATCAACAACACACTGCCTCCGGAACTATTGAAAGAATGGCACAAGGGGTAAAAAAGGATTTTGGACAGCTCTCCGGTTGAGAAGGGAGGCAAAACTAGATAAGATGAGAAAACTTGACTGAAGGACACGACGCTCCCATTGAATGGATAGGCAAAGGAAAGAGCATGATCTTGGCAAAACGAGATGATAGGACGAAGAGAGCAACATCACAATGCCTCCAGAAGAAAGAATAGAATCTAGATTGATGGAACGAAAGAACGGAGAAGAAAAATGATAACTCCTCCCACAAATGAATTTGAAAGAAACATCCTTATGAAGAAGGCCTGGACGGAGTTGTAGAAAAATCAACAACGAAAAACAATAAGCTTGTTGTGGGCTTATGGAAAACTTCTCAAAATTGAGGCGAAACTCTGCCACTAACAGAAACGATAGATTGGATTGATATGAACAAGGAGACGAGAAACTTATTTCACTGAGAGGATAAATGAAGAACTTGGTTCATTTATAAGCACCATAATTAGCAACAATCCTTAGGGAAAGCTTTAGGTGAAATATAACCCAAGATACTTCCAATGAAGAGATTGATGGATTTAAAATACCTCATTCTTGACAACACGTGAATCACGAAACAAGAATGGAAATTGTCAAGAAAAGATATAGCACCACCTCAAAAGATAAGGTAGAAAGAATCACACTTTGGAATGCATGATGAAGAATACTTGAACTCTTCAAAACAAGACATGCGTTGAGCACCATGTTTATTTTAGAGTATAGCTTGGCGCGTCCTAACTCCGAGAGAAGATCTTGAAGAACAATTGAAGAATGAAAGAAAGCCTTGACGAACCACCAAGTTGAACCATCGTGAGAACTCCGATAATAAAAGGATTATCAAAAGAAGTGAAGGATGAAAAGAATAAGATTGAAGCCTTACAATGATTTAGATGGACCTTCGTGATGTTGAGAGCTTGGGACTCCGGGAAAAGAAAAGATGAAACAATTGAAACCGAGAATTTATTCATCATGAACAAACTCCGAAAAAGAAAAGATGAAGCATCTCGAACCGAGAATGTGATATGAAGGACAACTCCAGAGAGAAAGATGAATCACCTGGATGAACCGGGAATAAGAATTATGTTATGCGTAACTTTCACCAATTTAGATTGATGACAAGCAACGGATTTGGCATACTACTTATTCTCGTAGAAAGGATTAAGATAGATATAGCGCAAACTTGAGAAAAGTCTTCAACGATCCACCGATGGGGTTTGGAAAGAACGAATGAATTGATATGATAAACGAAGGAAGAAGAATCTTGGAAGAACCACCGTAAGAATTGAAAATGAACGAAGAAAAGATAAAGAAATATCGGGAAGAATTAGAGAACGAATGAAGATAGTTGAGGGAATTTAGATACATGAGAACGAAGAGATCATGATCTGATTAGAGAAAACTTGAACGATGCACCGGTAAGATTTGTAGAACGAGAGCTGGAGGCTAGAATGAATAAATCTTTTGAAATAATAGGCTCCGGAGAATCAAACTGACAAAGGTTCCTGAAATGCCCCAGATGGTTGAAAAGAATTCTCACAATTGAAAACAATTATGAGAGGATGGCAACAAGCTAGAACCATGAATCTTGAAGAGAATGGAGCAAGATTTAAGGGAAGCTATTCTTCGGTCTTCAAATGCAAAGAATGACAATGAGAAACACCACCATGAATTGTTAAGGCACTCTGGAAGGATTAAAAGAGGAAAGGTAGAGCCAAAGATGAAAAGGATTTGAAAGATCTTAGAGAAAGACATATGACTGATGACAATTCATACTTACGTCATACTTTGCAATGAATTTGAGAATAACACCAGGAAAATAGAAGAGTCAGGTAAGATCCTGGGAAAAGACCTGTGGGTTAGGGCCCACTCAAAGAAAAGCACCGTAGAACGATTACTTAAAAGGGAGATTGCACCGGTTGATTTAAATGGCTTGAATGAGCTAACATCCACAAAAGAACTTGAGCAAATTGAGAATGGAAACTTGAATCTTCTGAGAAATCTTCAGCACTCCAGAATAATTGAATAGCAAGAAGTGGATGATTAAGAGGTGCACCGACATGAGAAAGCATTAGAACCGAGCAAAGGATGTGATCGACAAAGCTTGAATTAAATCCACCGGAGAAGAAAACGAGTGAAGAGTGATGAACTTGAGGCTTCCTTAGTATCTTCATGAGAATCACCGGATAAGAATATTGACGGAAAAGAATGCAGAGGCTTCCCATCAATAAAAGGATATTTGATTAAGAAATCTGAATCCTTGAAGAAAAAGGGTGGGTGGGAGGGAAAACAAAGACAACTTGGGGACGGATGAAATGAACACCGTTGGGAAGACTTAGAGTTGATCTTGCGGATGTCGAAAATGATCGAATCCACTTGAAGAGAAACACGCCGGTTGAAAAAGGACTGACAAGACAATCTCGATTATCATGAAGGATTAGCATCCACATAGAAATATGAGGACACTACTTAAGGAAGGTATGGAATCTACACTTGACTTCGAAGCAACTCGAATACCACAAAACAAAACAAAGAATTGGCTTGCAAAATAAGCCGGAACAAATATATGATAGAGATTTTGTCCAAAGTTTTCGTGGTGGGGCCCACACGGGCTCGATCGTACAACACCATCATGTACAAGGTAGTGCACATGACATACGAAGCGTCCCCGAGTCAGCATAGCCAAGGACTCTTTAAGACACAATGATACCACTGTAAAACCAACCATGGATAGGCGGACCACTAGACGTCGAACCCCAATTTCATATCATACATCTGTCGGAAAGATATCCTAGGAGCTACTTGAATTTCCACTTATAAACTCCCGAAACTTTCTGGTTATGCAATCAGGTGTTGGGGATACGGGGGAAGCATAATATCTCACCCAAACTAACAATCCCTACATCCAGCTGTATCCATCCTTCAACACATAACCAAGAAACCTTTAGAAATCATTTACCTCAACTTTCGAAAAGCATCCGTTATACGAGTTATGGCAATACTCCCGAACTCCCGACCTGGTACTGGGTGGCATCAAGGTTATCTCACCAACAACTGCATAAAAGAGATTTCGATGTCGGCGAACTCAGGTAGTCCAGAACTGCAATGATAAAATTGTGATGACAACACCTCGGAGCTCAACTCCTCGAGACACTGCCACAACCCCTAAGTGTCAGGAGGCACCAAGAACAATGTTCTCGTCACAAAACCATCGAAACGATTCAAAGATACCCGCGTGATCCTAAAAAAATTTGTGAAATTTGAGGAGAGAAGAGTCAAAACTCTACGTCAGGAGGCCTCACCAGAGCGACGAAGGGACTGAGAAGTAAAAATAATCCTACTCTCCGATATATATAAACCTAAGACTCAAAACATTTTGTTCTAGACTCAACAACGTCAGCGATTCGATCAAGCAGGGGGCTCCTAAGTCGGGGATGGCCCTGATACCAACTTGTAACACCCACAATGCGACTATATCTCCCACATGTCGGGGCACAACTTAGAGGCATAGCCGCATGGTAGGTTTGTCGCAAGAGGGGTAATCTTCACACAATCCCATGTACTGAATAAGGAAGGGATAAAGAGTTGGCTTACAATCGCCACTTCACACAAATATAAGTTAAACATACATCATCCAGAATACAATCAAGGTCCGACTACGGAACCAAAATAAAAAAGACAACCCCAAATGCTAGATCCCCGATCGCCCCAACTAGGCTCCACTACTGATCAACAGGAAAGGAAACATAATAGCGAGCACGATCTTCATCGAGCTCCCACTTGAGCTGGGTTGCGTCGCCTGCACTGGTATCATCGGCACCTGCAACTGTTTGGAAGTATCTGTGAGTCACGAGGACTTAGCAATCTCACACCCGCGAGATCAAGACTATTTAAGCTTATGGGTAGGAAAGGGGTAGTGAGGTGGAGCTGTAGCAAGCACTAAGCATGTATGGTGGCTAACTTACGCAAATAAGAGCGAGAAGAGAAGCAACACAGTGGTCGTGAAGCTAGCAATGATCAAGAAGTGATCCTGAAACTACTTACCTTCAAGCAGAACACAAGAACCGTGTTCACTTCCTGGACTCCCCCGAGAAGAGACCATCACGGCTACACACACAGTTGATGCATTTTAATTAAGTTAAGTGTCAAGTTCTCTACAACCGGACATTAACAAATTCCCATCTGCCCATAACTGCGGGCACGGCTTTTGAAAGTTCAAACCCTGCAGAGGTGTCCCAACTTAGCCCATCACAAGCTCTCACGGTCAACAAAGGATATTCCTTCTCCCGGTAATACCCGATCAGACTAGGAATCCCGGTTACAAGACATTTCGACAATGGTAAAATAAGACCAGCAAAGCCGCCTGATGTGCCAACAATCTCGATTGGAGCTGCACATAGCTCGTTCTCAGGGCAACACTGGATAGGTCAAGCTACGAGTAAAACTAGCCCTCGAGTTGCCCCGAGGTGGCCCTGCAGGCTGCCTGGTACAGACCAACGCCTATACAAGCACTGGCCCGGGGGGGGGGGGTAAAATAAAGATGACCCTCGGGTTGGACGACCCAAGGGAAGGGTAGTAGGTTGTTAGGCAAATGTAAAACCAAGGTTGAGCCTTGCTGGAGGAGTTTTATTCAAAGCGAACTGTCAAGGGGTTCCCATAACACCCAACCGCGTACGGAACACAGAATCAAGGAACATAACACCGGTATGATGGAAACTAGGGCGGCAAGAGTGGAACAAAACACCAGGCATAAGGCCGAGCCTTCCACCCTTTACCAACTATATAGATGCATTAATTAAATAAGATATATTGTGATATCCCAACATATCTATGTTCCAACATGGAACAAACTTCAACTTCACCTACAACTAGCAACCCTCACAAACGCGACGTTATCAGAACTAACCTGAAGAAGAAACACCGGAAACAAACAAACAACATAGTAAACAACCATCACATCAACATGTCATGATGCACAACCAAGTATGATGCATGCCCGGTTTAATGAGGCATGGCATGGCAAAGTGCACAAGCAAAAGTACAAGTTAAGTGGAGCTCAATATGCAACGAGTTGCATATTGACGAAACACCACAACAATTATTTAGTTCTCTCCCGTTTAAGTACTCAACAATATTAAATGTTGGTTAGCATGGCAAGGGGTGAAGCATATGAAAACTACCTATCTAGGCAAGTTTAAATGAGGCCGGAACAACAAGCAACAAGTCCGGAAAATCCTCATATGCATATATTAGGTTTGGTACTGATCTGCCCTAAGCATAATTTTAGAGTTCTTGAACATGCAATATGAGTGCACCATGTTAAACTATGCATTTTTCTACCCCACTTACTTATACAGTTTATTTAAATCTGAGCTACGGTTATTAAGTTATGAATTAAATCATTTTAACATGGCATTTGAAAAAATTAAACAAACAACAATTTAAACATTTTAAACATGCATGAAAGTTGTATATTATGAAACTAGACAAGATTCTAAGCAAGTTTCATATATAAATTATTTAGATCCGATGCACAATTGTGGAGTTATAATATGCATGAAGTCTAGGGGGCTTCTTGTAAAACTGGTTTCTCTGGAAAAAATTGCTAAAATCCCAGATTTGAAAAAAAACCATTAAGAGCCGAAACTGGTCGGCTGGCCCAACATGATAAAAAGAAAAGAAAAGGTGGGGTGCTGGGGGTGGGCTCACCAAGTGGGCCTTGGCCCAGCTCGGCAAAGGAGGTAGAGGCAAGAGGTAGGCCTGCTGGAGCGTTGGGCCGGGGAAGCGGGCGAAGGACAGGCGCTGCTGGGCCTCAACGCTCTTGTGGCACAGGCGCGGGGACGATGCATGGGCATGGTCAACGCGCAGGGGATCGACTGGACTTGGCGCTGGGTCATGCTTGTTCGTTTGATAGGGGAAACAGCGGCAGCAGCAGGTGAGGCCGGCGACGCTGGAGGAAGGCGACGACATCACGCATCGCAGGAGGTCCGAGGCGAGGCACTGGGGTACAGATCCGGCTGGACCTCAGCGTAGGTGGCCGTAGGCGGGTGGTTCCATGGCCGGTCCAAGAAGAAGCGAGCGACGAGGGACTTGGCGGGGTGACGGCTCCCTGGTGGCGAGGAACGGCTGCAGAGGTGGCTGGAACCGGACGAGAGGGCGGCGGGGAGGCGGGTCTCCAGGGCGACGGATCCGGCCGGCGTCGAGGAGCTCCAGGCGGCGCAGAAGCTTGCGGGCGAACGAGGCGAGGCAGAGGAAATCCCCTGGTGTCTCCGGCGACCCGGGGTCGGGGCGAGCAAGGGCTTGGTGTAGGGAGGCCCGACGGAGGCGAGGCGGCGCGGAGGACGCAACGTGACGACAACGAGGCAGGGGACCGGCGGAGATGGCTGGATCCGGTGTGGCTCGACCGATCCGAGGCGGCGTGGGTCGAGGGAGCGCCGGGGAAGGTCCCTGGAGGCGGGGCTTGGTCTGCTCCGGCGGGTCTGCTCACGGACAAGCTCCGCTGGGAATTTCCTACTCGGGCACGAGCATGGAGGGAGACGCGGGGCTACAACTAGCTCCTGAGGGCGTGGACGATGATGCCTGCGGGCGATCGAACGCGTCCAAGAGGCAAGGGAGGAGGAGGCTGGGCGCTGGAAGACGGCCGCAGTCGAGGTGGAGGCGTGGGATGGCTGGTCAGATGCAGAAACAGAGGAGGAGGTAGGTGGATTGGGAGGGATCCCGAGGTGGGTGGCGGCGGCTCGACGGGACAAGTCCCTTTATTTTAGGCTTTGTCCAAAATAGACTAGGAGTGGACTATATATATGGAAAATAGGGGAGTTGGATCTTCCGATCAAAATCCGATGGACGAGAATAAATATGCTAGGGAGTCCAAAAAATAAAACGATGATATTTTGGGGATGTTTGGGGATGATCCGGACCCAACGGTGACGACTGCCCGGGTCCGGGACAGCTTTCGGACGCGCGCGCGAGGAGGGCCGCGGGCTGACGAGAGAGGTTAGGTTGGACCTGGCGGTAGGTAGTGGAGTGTGTAGACAGTCTAGGGAGGAAAGAGAGAGAAAGCCCGACAATAGTTTTCGGAGACCGAAAACATCCGACGTTTGACCGGCTATATTGCCGCTATATTTAATCATTGGGGCGTCAAACGAACTCCGAATGCGATGAAACTTGGCAAGCGACTTACTAACAACATAACAACACCGCATGCCAACTTTCAACCCATTCCGAGAACATTTTCCGGCCACTTATAAAATAATAGTTCGGACATGCCGCGGGCGCGTGCGAGTGTGGTTGGGCTCAGAACGGACAACAGGGAGAACTGGGGGAACCCGGACGGATGCAAGTTTGAAAAACATGATGATGCAATGAGGATGATGACATGGCAAGATGCAACACGCAATCGAATGACAAGGCAACAACAACGAATAACTGGAAGACACCTGGCGCGTTGGTCTCGGGGCGTCACATGCGAGGAGGGACCTCTAACTGCCGAAGACCAAATTGCCTCATAACCCTCTGCTGGGCCATCTCCTCGACGAAGACATCGAAGATGGTCTTAGATTTCGTCATTCAGTATTCACGATCTCTTGTAGCTCCGTGATCTTATGCGTGAAGGAAATATGCCCTAGAGGCAATAATAAAGTTGTTATTTATATTTTCTTATATCATGATAAATGTTCATTATTCATGCTAGAATTGTATTAACCGGAAACTTGATACATGTGTGGATACATAGACAAAACACGGTGTCCCTAGTAAGCCTCTACTAGACTAACTCATTAATCAAAGATGGTTAAGTTTCATAACCATAGACATGAAGGAAATATGCCCTAGAGGCAATAATAAAGTTGTTATTTATATTTCCTTATATCATGATAAATGTTTATTATTCATGCTAGAATTGTATTATCCGGAAACTTAGTATATGTGTGAATACATAGACAAATAGAATGTCACTAGTATGCCTCTACTTAACTAACTCGCTAATCAAAGATGGTCAAGTTTCCTAACCATAGACATGAGTTGTCATTTGATGAATGAGATCAGATCATTAGAGAATGATGTGATTGACTTGACCCATCCGTTAGCTTAGCACTATGATCGTTTAGTTTATTGCTATTGCTTTCTCCATGACTTATACATGTTCCTATGACTATGAGATTATGCAACTCCCGAATACCGGAGGAACACTTAGTGTGCTATCAAACGTCACAACGTAACTGGGTGACTATAAAGATGCTCTACAGGTGTCTCCGATGGTGTTTGTTGAGTTGGCATAGATCGAGATTAGGATTTGTCACTCCGATTGTCGGAGAGGTATCTCTGGGCCCTCTCGGTAATGCACATCACTATAAGCCTTGCAAGTAATGTGACTAATGAGTTAGTTGCGGGATGTTGCATTACAGAACGAGTAAAGAGACTTGCCGGTAACGAGATTGAACTAGGTATTGAGATACCGACGATCGAATCTCGAGCAAGTAACATACCGATAAACAACAAGTAGCCATCTAAATGCATCAAGATAAATATGCTACAACACTCAAACATGACAACAAAATACATGGCAGGGATCCTCTCATGATGCTTGACAAAAGATAAACACTGAGCTACAGTTAATTCACTCATTAACAGGTTCAAACAAGCATGGCAAAAGTGCAAATGATAACAGGTTTCAGACTTAGTGAAATAACAACAAATCAGGAATTTATCATCAGGAAGCAATCTTTATAGCATGAAAACTACATGCTACAGTTACATATCATGGCAAAGCAAGGCATGGAATGAAGATACTCTAAGCATATAACAAAAGTCGCTTAGTGACCTTGAGCCAAAAGGGATCAGAAAATATAATTGCAAGCATGCGAACATAGCAAAAACATAAACAGATTCAGACTTAGTGAAAAACTGGAGCATGCAAAACAGTTAACGAGTAGGCATGTTTACGAGCTCGATGCACTCACTACGAGGCATTACATGACAAAATAAGCATACACCCATCAAGAAGACATGACATAGAAGCTAGACATGGCAAGAACAACAACATAGCATGGACGGATCAACAACAACAAGCTCGGCAAAATCGCTAAACATGTTAACAATCTGCGAGGAACATTTTATAGCAAAAGTAGAGCTCGATTGACTCAAGCTATGGTGCTCCATAAATGCAAACAAAGACATCTATGGATAGAGCACCACAATATTAACAAAACATCCTTACTGATCATCCTCTAAAGAGGCACAGATCACTAGGAAACAACATGAACATATGGCATAAAAACAAATACAGGACAAGGACTTAGTGAAATTCTAAGTCCCTGAAATCAGCATCATTGAGTAAGCTACTTTGCATGCTTGGTCACCATGAAGATCACAAAAATACATGGCAAGCACCTCTGTAAATATGACATGGCATTCTTCAAAACACATGTAGAGCTCAGGATCATAGCATGCACACATTAATCATGGCAAAAATGACAAAAGGACATTTGCTGAAACAGATCTGCAACTTTCCTCAAATAGCCCTCTCCGACAACATTTCGGGCATCAATATTAGCTCAACTGAAAATGATGCAATGATATGAAATGATGTACTCGTCGAGGCGAACATTTTGATATGCTACATGCACGAATCGGAGCTACGGGTGCAGAGTTACAACATGATGAAAAACACTCAAAATTACTGGGGTTAGGAGAAAAAGTCAACCCGGCTAGATCAGATCTAGGGTTCGTCCGGGGCACGCAATCCAAGGAGTGGCCAGAACTGTCACCGGAGACGTGGAAGATGGCGGCGGAGGGCGGTTCCGGCGACGGGGCGACGAGCGGCGTTGGCGGCGGCGCCAGGCGGTGAAGGGGGCGGCGCGGAAGTCGAGGCGCGGGCCGGCGAGGTCGGATGCGTGCAGCGGCGAGCAGGCGAGGCGGCGAGCAGTGGCGCTGGAGTGGCGGCACCGGCGGCGACCTTGGATGGCGGCGGGGCGGCGGATCCGCGGCAGGGAGGAGCCGGCCGACGCGCAGGATCCGGGCGGAGGTGGATCGGGCGAGGCGACGGGAGGCGATGGGCTCGTGGGGGCCCGGAGTGGGCTTCCTGGGCCGGCGGCGGGAGGAGTGCGGCGGCAACATGTGGCGGCAGGTGGTTGGCCACGGCGATGCGTCCGGCCGGGATCGGACGTGTCCGGCGCGGCGCGGGTGGATTTTTAGGGTTAGGGGGGAGAAGATCCGGGAATTGGAAATGGGGGTCTATTTATAGAGGTAGAGGGAGCTAGGAAGCTCCAAATGAGGTGCGGTTTGCGGCCACGCGATCGTGATCGAACGATCTAGATAGTGGAGTAGGTTTAGGTGGGTTTTGGGCCACTTTGGAAGGGTGTTGGGCTGCAACACACACGAGGCCTTTTCGGTCCCTCGGTTAACCGTCGGAGTATCAAACGAAGTCCAAATGGCACGAAACTTGACAGGCGGTCTACCGGTAGTAAACCAAGGCCGCTTGGAAAGTATCGGTCCAATCCGAAAACGTTTAACACCCACACACGAAAAGAGGTAGAAAGGACCACTGGAGGACATAGGAGCGCCGGAATGCAAAAGGGACAACGGGGAAAATGCTCGGATGCATGAGACGAACACGTATGCAAATGCAATGTACATGATGACATGATATGAGATGCATGACAAAGACAACAAAACGCGGAGACAAAAAACCCGACAACGATGAAATAAAATAACTTAGTGCCGGAAACGGCAAGAGTTGGAGTACAGATAAGGTAAATTACATCAGGGGTGTTACACAAGCATGGCATGTGTATCTTCATCCAAATCACTAGCAGAAGAGTACTCACCATCTTCCCGCACAATGAATGTACGTTTATTTGGGCAGTCCCTCATCAAGTGCCCGCCACCTTTGCATATATGACACTTCATGTCCCTTGTGCGTCCAGACGAAGTGGTGGGTGCTTGAGAAATTGCTCTCGACGCCGCAGAGGATTGTGGAGCTGATTTTGAACTTATTGGGAGTGCACCATTGTTCGAGACATGTGGTGTTGCCTCGGTAGTGGTTCGGACAGTCGGAGAATGTGTCCAGGATGAGTGACGACCTGCAGAAAAGTTACCCCGTCCCTTGTTGTGTCGCCCTATACTTCCCTTTCAGCTTTACAAGCAAAATGAAACAAACGAGTAATAGAATTGTACTCCTTATAGTCCAAGATATCCTGAATATCACGATTCAAACCACCTAAAAATCATGCCATCATAGCATCGTCGGTTTCAACTAATCCACATCGCACTAAGCCAGTTTGTAATTCTTGATAATAATCCTCTACAGAGCTACTACCTTGTTTTAAACGTTGCAATTCATTCAGTTTGTCACGAGCATAATATGAAGGAACATAACGTCGTCGCATAGCTCGTTTTAAAGCATCCCAAGTAGCAGGTATATTATTTGCATTAATACGACAATATTCACTCCACCACATGGAAGCAAAGTTTGTAAATTCACTAGTGGCTGCCCTAACTCTTTGGTTCTCAGGAATATCATGACATGCAAATTTTTGTTCAACAGAAAGTTCCCAGTCAAGATAAACATCTGGATTATATTTACCATTGAAAGTAGGCATAGTAAATTTGATTTTGGCACTAGAGTGTTCATAATCTCTAACATCATACCTGGGTTGACCTCGTGCCATACCATGACGGTTGAAACGTAGTTGTCGATGAGCACGGTCATTGTGGTGGTTGACCATTTGGTCGTCTTCGGTGTCACCAGAATAATCCTCATATTCGTCCCATGTTGCTCGACGCGGGGAGGAATTTGTTGGTGCTGGTTTATGGTGGCGGCATCAGTGGCAGTAGCTGGGTGTTGTGGATGACCCATGGGCACACGCCAAGCTTGCGAAATAGCGGCAACACCCGCGGAGTTGCGAGGATCAATGTTGGTGGTGACGTGGGGTGCAGCCTGCAACTCATCCAGACGTGACAAGATGTCCTGTAGATGTGTGTTGGCAACACCCTGTGCATCCTCTATGGCCTTGAGCCTCTCTTCGGCCGCAATTTGAGCACCCTCAAGTTGGGAGAGACGCTCGCTGGTGACTTTCACATCCGCGGTGAGACCCTCAAGTGTGGGTTGATCCTGTGCCATTGATAGCAAAAGAGAAAAACACAATGTATAAACCCTATCAACTAGTAGGTTGTGGTGGAGAGAAAAAAATCGCTCACACTAAAGCTTAGTATCAAATTCTTACTTGTTCTTACCAATGCAACATGTGGTGACCGGCGCGTTGGTGTTGGCTTCAAACGATCGATGAAGATTGGTTGGAGCGGTAACCAGGAATCAGTAGAGCCGTGACCTGTACTTATTGGTAGGAAAAAGTGTAGCTTGGAAAAGGCTTCTCAACTCACAATATTGGTGGCACAATTTAGCAAAAAGTAATGCAAGTTGAATAATTGCTCAAACTCCTAACTAGTGGTGGCAGTCGACTGGTAAGAGACAAAACAATCTAAGGCTAGATACTGAGTCAAATGAGTGGAATTGGTGGCAAAAAATGACATGGCAGCTCTAATAAGCTAGATATAATCGAGAGATACACATATATAATGTCTCGAAAACTGATGACAAATGAGTGATGATCAAGCCCTGTAGCAGCAAAAAGATTGTCCAGAATACAAAATATCAGCTCAAAACAGATACTAGCCGGCCTGATTTTTGTTTCACTTTTTTTTGCTTTCTTTTTTTCCTTGTTTTTTTCCTTTTTCCTTTTTCTTTGTCTTTTTTTTGCTTTTTTTACAGGCCGGTCACTAGCAAACAATATAAAGAAGCACAGAACGAGACACAACTCGGCTGCTACTAGTGTCGGAGGGTGTGCTGAAAAGGCAAACCATGTATTAATCAAAAGAAAAACAAGTCAGAACTTGTGTGGTGATGGCCTGATGGAACGTGTGCTACATGCATGCAATACCGTGGTGTGAGGGAACAACGACGCCGAGAGGCAAACAGGGTATTTGCTTTCAATGTCTGTGGTACAGCAGAAATAGTTGGCAGCACTGTACGCTGGGTGGATACTGCATGCAGAAAATCGGTGGTACATTCGCGTGGCAAGCGGACCACGCGGAATAACAAAAAAAAAGGCGATACGCGGCAGGCGGACACATGGAGCAGTATATGATGAATACGTAACTGATGAAGATCGGATCTGAATTTGTTTTTCCGATGAACAACCAACTCGAGGCACGAAATTGGCGGCGGAAAATATTGTGGACAAAAACAAAGTTTGATCTAGTAGATAATATTCTCTCGGACTAATCTAGACCAGCACTAGTATTAGATGAATGCAACCAAAAATTCAACTAACAAATACTAGATGCAAAAATTGCTAAAGGCTAAAAAGATAGGTGCAGCGGATGAACTAATCTAATTTTTTTGGCTTTTTTTGGGTTATAGGAAAGAAAATAACTAATCTAATAATGTAAATCTCTCACCGATGAAGCTGAAAACTGATACCACTTGATGTGAATTGGGACCCGACCTTTAGATGAGAGAGAGATAACAACGATTTTTGGTGGGACTTGACCCTCACAATTCGGCTACCAACCGTACAGGGAGAACCGTACATGACTGATATCCACGGCAATCGTTGAACCAACTCCACGGCATTATCGATCGAGCCAACGGCGTGATTGACCTATCCACGAAGGATTTTTCCTGCAAGCAAATCGAAGAACATGCAAGAATAGCCAAGCAATCTCAAAATTGCGAATATGCTAGATGGGATTAATCTCACAAGATGGGGTTTCGATAGAATGTCTTGACGGTCGCACTAACCGCTACGAGCGAAGACAAATAAAAGTAACAATATAGCTAAACTTCTCTAAACAAAACCCGAGTCTAAACCTAACAGATGGCGTATATTTATTAGTACGTCGACGTGTTCCGCTCGGACTACTGGTCAAAGGAAGTTGTCCACGGGTCGGTTGGCAGGCCAAGCCGCAGGCCTTCTTGAGAGTTGGCGCGTGAGTAGACTTGGCGCAGCCCAAAGTGCCATGGCCCACGTGGCTGATACTGATCTTTGGATTCAAAGCAAAAGTCCTTTGGTCCTCTTGCACTGCATGTGACATCGTGGATGGATGGTATGGAGTGGATGGTTCGGTGGGCATGCATGCATGCACGGAAGATGGAGCGCATGCATGCAAGGATTACTTCATTTGGTTGTAAAACATAGTAGTCCCTGCTTCCTTCATTCTTTTATTTCTGAGTACAAATAAATCACAACATGAGTGTACTATCATATTTCTATTAGTTAAATAATATATCCAAAAGAACGAAACTACCTGGTTAATAAATTGTCGTGTAATATTCGTAGATGTTCCAAATATAGCTATGTCCACATCAAGTAGACACAAAAACAAAATTCGAGAATAATGTTCCTATGAGCTATTAGGATGTGGTTGTAAAGTGCTTACAGTAAATCAAGTATCAATATCTTACAAGTTCTCACCATGCGGCAGGTGGTGATAGGCAACCAGCAGTGTCAAATAACTCCGAAGATTGTGTAAATCAATCGCCAGGGGAACGTACGTATACACGGTGTAGAAATATGTGAAGCTGGGTTGACTATATATGGTAGCAAAATATTAGCAATAATCAATCCAGAGATGCAATGTTGAATAAACGCTCAACGATGGTACTGTGCTGGTCCTAGGCTAGACCAAACTAGAGACGCGAGCCTAGAACACTAATGAGTTCACGTCATAGCACACTAGCATCAATGAAGGATACTAAGTAGCTCTGGACAGCAAGATATAAGTGAAGATCAAAACAGCAGTAAAGATAATGATGTGAAACAACAACCAAGCAGGATATATCAACAACTTTATCTCCAACTTTCCTCTGGAAAAGTTTGTGCCAATTTTTTGATAATTTTTTTTCAAGAATGGTTTTGACTCAAGCTTTCAAACACAAAAGGAATCACTCAATTCCGAGTTGATTTGAGGAGTCAAAAAATTCTAAAACTGGTCTGAAAAACTGGAATAAGCTGTGTTCGTGAACTTCGAAGGGCAAAAAGACCTATTTAGAAGCCGATTTTGAGGTGCCAAATATGGAAGAAGCTTCTACAACTATTTAGATGCGGCTCGTCTCTAGCTTTCATTTGAGTACTCGCGGAGCCAAAACGGACTTCGTATGAGGAAGTTATGCATGTTTTACTGAACAGTGCACAAAACAGATTCCAATCCGAATTCAACTACGAGATTAAGTCTAGATAGATCCGGATTTTGTTTTTTTTCTTCTCTTTTTTCCTCACACTTTTTTCTTTCTCTCCTTTTTTTCTAACTTTTTTTAACTTTCTCTCTCTCTCTTTTTTCTGCCTTTTTTTCTCTCTCCCTCTTTCCAAGACAAATTAGATAAGATGCAGATTGGATGTAGCGAAGATGTGAACGACCTTAACTATGATTGTGACAATGAACAATGGGTAGCATGTGGTGGAAATTGATGGATGAGTGGTGGATAGCATATGGGATAACGATGCAGCGGCGGCATGACTAATGTAAACAGAACTCGAAACTCTAAACGAACTACACACTAAGACCAGCAACTCGATACGACGATGCAACCGATAATTCAACTATGCAAGCAATGAAAACAAAATTGCAAAGGCTCAGACGGGCTTGGACAAAGGATGAATAGATCTAACTTTTTTTTGTGGCCTTTTCTTGGACAATAGGTAAGAAAATAAATCTAATCTAGGAAAAACTGGAAATTCTCACCGAGCAACCTGAAAACTGATAACACTTGATAGAGGCGAGGGTGTCCCGATCTTTCGATGAGATGATAACTATCGATTTGGTGGAGACGACTTTGACGATCCGACTACAAACGTGCAATGACGTAGCGCCTTAGCAATCGCTAAACCAACTCTGAGAGGTTATTGACCACGTCGGAGCACAATCAACCTGACCACGAAGGTCTATTCCTGCATGCAATCGAAGAACGAGCAAGAATATGATAAAGCGATCTAAATATTGCGAATATAGATGAAGTATTGATAAAGGTGGGGATCCGTAAGCGGTCTTGGTCGGGTCGTTGGACACAAACGAAGTACACGAAGTTGCAATGGCTAACTTTTAACTAAACAAGTCCCAAGAAAAAAGCTAATAGATGGATCTACTTATATAGGAGCAAGGGGTGGCGACCAAGGAGGTGGGAGGACGTCCTAAAGCTGCCTAAAACTAACCCTAGGTCGTACAAGGCTCATGGGCCCAAGTGGAGGTGGTGCAACACCTTTGGACTTGTTGTTTGACTCGGATTCTGCTGCAGCATCAGATTGTTTTGTTGATATCTCAATGCTCCGGAGGAATTTGAAGGTGATTCCAATTGGGTTGGAAAGAGCACGAAATCTACTTTCCAACAAAAAAAATCACCCAATTTGGAGTCCGTATGAAAAGTTGTTGATGTTTTGAGTCAGGTATGTCTGTGCAGTCCAAATCTGAATCCAGAACGTGAGAGACTTGGACTCTATCTTCTCTTGGCCCAAAAGTGACGTGAGAGGACTTTTTGAACAGAACCTAAACTTCTCCTTTTCCCTTATCTTCATATGTGGATTGTACTAATGTCCCATACACCTACAATTAGACAAAACACAAAAGTGTGTGAAGTATTTTTGTTCTAGATAACATAAATAGATTATTGAATAGTTTGCACTAGAAATCACCTGACAAATATGCATGTATGCAATATTTTTGGTCATATCCAAGTTAGTCATGTCCTCATCATCCCCCCTTCTTGAAAACAAAGCCGTCCTCGGCGTTGCTTAATCTGAAATGTGGCTAACAAAAGAGACAAGGTGTACATGTTGTATATGTATATGTCATCCATTTTTACTTCCCTTGATTTTTGCACATATGACACATGTATACATGAGTAACTTTCATAGTTCATAAAATCTAAAGCCAAAAAATTATCACAAGAAGTAGAAGGCATGAAAATATTGCAACTCAGTTTGCACATATAAGTGAAGCTCTTATTCATTTCAAAAGATTGACAATGTCCATCATTAAACCATCCCAACATTGGTGAATAAATCTTACTTGCACCAAATTTACATTCTACAACATGCTTAAATGAGCAAACATGCAATAAGTCATTGGGCATAGAATCATCACCAAGATTAGAGGCCATATCAAAATGATTAAACATTGGTTCTTTTGCATCAACAATTAATTCAATGGGTGCACTCAAATTTGTTGATATTTCAGTTATTTGATCACATGACACATTCATGACAGTAACAAGATTCTCTAAAATAGGTGGTGTGCTCAAATCAACAGGTAACTCAACACATGATGCATTCAAGTTAACTAGGGATGCATCATTCTCATGTGAAGTTATATCATCAATACCTTTATTATTACCTTGTAGCAAAGACGTAGCTGATGTAGGTACGGACGTTGACAATGTACCACACTCTTGAGATGATGTCGCTCTCACAATCCGAGGTGGGGCTGCTCTAGTAGGTGCATCGGCGGAGGAACCAACCGACGGTGATGAGCATGAACCGGAATAGTTGTTGTTGTTGTCACCCAATGCATCCTCCTGTATCTGTCTCTCAAAGGTACAAGCACGAACATACATACCAGTAATGCAACGAGGAATATACTGAAATCTTGCCTGAATATCATGATTCGAACCACCAAAAAATCTATTCATTCTATCATCCTCAGATTCTTCATGTCACAATGATGCATATAAGATTTGAACTCTTGGTAGTAAGCATGAATAGTGTTGTTGCCTTGTTTAAATTGTTCAAATTTGTGAAGCAATTCACGACGATAGTAAGGAGGGAAAAATTGTTGTCTCAATACATATTTCAAATCTTTCCAAGTTGTGGGTTGGTTATCAATGTTTTTCTTACAATGCACACTCCACCAAACAGAAGTGAAACCAGTAAATGCTCTAGTGGCAGCTCGCACTCGCTCAAGTTCAGAAAAGTCATGGTGACTAAAAACTTGTTCTACTTCAAGCTCCTGATACAGACACCGCAAGTACTCTTGTGGTTCCTTCATTACTGCCAAGTAAAATATTTTCTAGGCGAGAGGCTGGTTATGGAAAAACGATGCAGAAGTATGTGATTCCGGCTCTACGTCAAAGGAGGGTGTCGCATTCAACAAATCAAAGAGGTATATTAGGCTCCCTGCCTTCATGTACTATCCAAGGCATGCAAAAGCCAGCATTCAGGGATCCAAGTATCACCAGGATTGTAATTGAAGAGATGCCAGCTAATTTAATCCCTTCGGATGAAGTGGAGCCTTGCTTTAGAACTCCAAGCAACTACTACAAGTTTAGCCAGAAAAGCAAGCTTACGTGAAGGTCTCCTAGTTTTATTATGATGTATTTTTTATCCTGTTGAGTGTTTTCTTGTATTTCATTGAGTCCCGTCCATGTCGTGATGTGAGTCGGGCTTAGCCCAAGTTGCCTGCGTGCATCTATAAATAAAGGTCATATGGCCATGTAAAAGGGAGGTTTTTTAGTTTTGAAGGAAATACTCAGAAAACGCATCTAATGGATGCGCCACATTTGTGCTCTTGCGTCCCTCGTTAGGGTTTGATATTGCATCGTGTTTCGGCGGCGTTGATCGTCAAGACACAAGCTCCGTTTTGGTTCTAGCAATTCTGCAAGGGTCAATCCACTCTGCATTCTTTTTCCCTCTAGTTCTACTAGTTCACGGTCTCCGTCTGTCTAATTACTCCGTCGCCGTCGCTGCCTCTAATCACCATTAGCTTAATCCCTCCATCTATCCTAGTACTACTACACCATGTCTATACTTCTCATTCATCCACTATATTTCATCTAGATACTACATACGCATGCAAGCATATCCTATCATCTGTTGTTTTACGTTCCTTGCTACCAACCCCAGTGCTACCTGTCTCTGCGTGCGGTGAAAGATCGGGCCACCCAAAAAATCATCTCAACGCTACTTGAGGCACATCATCTCCCAAGCTAGATAAATAGCAGGATTAAATCTACCCTCAAATGACGGTAAAAAGATAACCTGACGATGTGCTTGTGTGTGTTGTCCCAACTCTCGTGATGGTGAAGATGTGTCCGTCGTCCAAGAACTTCTATCTTCGGAACCCGTCATGATTAGTAGACACAAGAATCGAAATTCGAGAATAATGTTCCTAGAGGATGTGGTTGTAAAGTGCTCACAGTGAAACAAATATCAATATCTTACAAGTTCTTACCATGGGGCAGGTGGTGACAGGCAACCAGCGGTGTCAAATAACTACGAAGATTGTGTAAATTATAGAGGCGAAGGTGTCACCATCTTTTGGTGAGATGATAACTATCGATTTGGTGGAGACGACTTTGACGATCCGACTACAAACGTGCACGACGTTCCGCCTTAGCAACCACTAAACCAATCTCCTGAGGTTACTGACGATGCCAGAAGCACGGTCAGCCTGACCATGAAGGTCTATTCCTGCAAGCAATCGAAGAACGAGCAAGAATATGATAAAGCAATCTAAATATTGTGAATATATATGAAGTATTGCTAATGGTGGGAATCCGTAAGCGGTCTCGGTCTGGTCGTTGGACACAAACGAAGTACACAAAGTTGCAATGGCTAACTTTTAACTAAAGAAATCCCAAGGAAAAAGCTACTAGATGGATCTACTTATATAGGAGCAAGGGTGGCGGCCAAGGAGGTGGAAGGACGTCCCAAGGCAGCCTAAAACTAATCCTAGGTCGTACAAGGCTCATGGTGTTGGGGAACGTAGTAATTTCAAAAAATTTCTTACGCACACGCAAGATCATGGTGATGCATAGCAACGAGAGGGGAGAGTGTTGTGTACGTACCCTCGTAGACCGAAAGCGGAAGCGTTAGCACAACGCGGTTGATGTAGTCGTACGTCTTCATGGCCCGACCGATCAAGCACCGAAACTACGACACCTCTGAGTTCTAGCAAACGTTCAGCTCGATGATGATCCCCGGACTCCGATCCAGCAGAATGTCGGGGAAGAGTTCCATCAGTACGGCGACGTGGTGACGATCTTGATGTTCTACCATCGCAGGGCTTCGCCTAAGCACCGCTACAATATTATCGAGGATTATGGTGGAGGGGGGCACCGCACACGGCTAAGAGATCAATGATCAATTGTTGTGTCTATGGGGTGCCCCCTGCCCCCGTATATAAATGAGCAAGGGGGAGGAGGTGCGGCCAAGCAAGGGGCGCGCCAGGAGGAGTCCTACTCCCACCGGGAGTACGACTCCCCCCTTTCCATGTTGGACTAGGACTTGGGGGGGAAGGAGAGAGAGA
>NC_041386.1:318988153-318994973 GCF_002162155.2 Triticum dicoccoides | reverse complement strand
TGCCGATTTCACCCGGAACACTTCCGATGTCCAAACATAGGCTTCCAATATATCAATATTCATGTCTCGACCATTTCGAGACTCATCGTCATGTTCGTGATCACATCCGAGACTCCGAACAACCTTCGGTACATCAACACATATAAACTCATAATGAAACTGTCATCGTAACGTTAAGCGTGCGGACCCTATGGGTTCGAGAACAATGTAGACATGACCGAGACACGTCTCCGGTCAATAACCAATAGCGGAACCTGGATGCTCATATTGGCTCCTACATATTCTACGAAGATCTTTATCGGTCAGACCGCATAACAACATACGTTGTTCCCTTTGTCATCGGTATGTTACTTGCCCGAGATTCGATCGTCGGTATCTTAATACCTAGTTCAATCTTGTTACCGGCAAGTCTCTTTACTCGTTCTGTAATACATCATCCCGCAACTAACTCATTAGCTGCAATGCTTGCAAGGCTTAAGTGATGTGCATTACCGAGAGGGCCCAGAGATACCTCTCCGACAATCGGAGTGACAAATCCTAATCTCGAAATACGCCAACCCAACAAGTACCTTCGGAGACACCTGTAGAGCACCTTTATAATCACCCAGTTACGTTGTGACGTTTGGTAGCACACAAAGTGTTTTTCCGGTAAACGGGAGTTGCATAATCTCATAGTCATAGGAACATGTATAAGTCACGAAGAAAGCAACAGCAACAAACTAAACGATCAAGTGCTATGCTAACGGAATGGGTCAAGTCAATCACATCATTCTCCTAATGATGTGATCCCGTTAATCAAATGGCAACTCATGTCTATGGTTAGGAAACATAACCATCTTTGATCAACGAGCTAGTCAAGTAGAGGCATACTAGTGACACTCTATTTGTCTATGCATTGACACATGTATTATGTTTCCGGTTAATACAATTCTAGCATGAATAATAAACATTTATCATGATATAAGGAAATATATAATAACTTTATTATTGCCTCTAGGGCACATTTCCTTCAGTCTCCCACTTGCACTAGAGTCAATAATCTAGATTACACAGTAATGATAACACCCATGAGCCTTGGTGATGATCATGTTTTGCTCGTGGAAGAGGCTTTGTCAGCGGGTCTGCAACATTCAGATCCGTATGTATCTTGCAAATTTCTATGTCTCCCACTTGGACTAAATCCCGAATGGAATTGAAGCGTCTCTTGATGTGCTTGGTTCTCTTGTGAAATCTGGATTCCTTCACCAAGGCAATTGCACCAGGATTGTCACAAAAGATTTTCATTGGACCCGATGCACTAGGTATGGCACCTAGATCGGATATGAACTCCTTCATCCAGACTCCTTCATTTGCTGCTTCCGAAGCAGCTATGTACTCCGCTTCACATGTAGATCCCTCCACGATACTTTGTTTAGAACTGCACCAACTGACAGCTCCACCGTTTAATGTAAACACGTATCCGGTTTGCGATTTAGAATCATCAAGATCAGTGTCAAAGCTTGCATCAACGTAACCATTTACGATGAGTTCTTTGTCACCTCCATATATGAGAAACATATCCTTAGCCCTTTTCAGGTACTTCAGGATGTTCTTGACCGTTGTCCAGTGATCCACTCCTGGATTACTTTGGTACCTCCCTACTAGACTTATAGCAAGGCACACATCAGGTCTGGTACACAGCATTGCATACATGATAGAGCCTATGGCTGAAGCATAGGGAACTTCTTTCATATTCTCTCTATCTTCTGCCGTGGTCGGACATTGAGTTTTATTCAACTTTATACCTTATAACATAGGCAAGAACCCTTTCTTTGCTTGATCCATTTTGAACTTCTTCAAAACTTTGTCAAGGTATGTGCTTTGTGAAAGTCCAATTAAGCGTCTTGATCTATCTCTATAGATCTTAATGCCCAATATGTAAGCAACTTCACTGAGGTCTTTCATTGAAAAACTCTTATTCAAATATCCCTTTATGCTATCCAGAAATTCTATATCATTTCCAATCAGTAATATGTCATCCACATATAATATCAGAAATGCTACAGAGCTCCCACTCACTTTCTTGAAAATACAGGCTTCTCCAAAAGTCTGTACAAAATCAAATGCTTTGATCACACTATCAAAGCGTTTATTCCAACTCCGAGATGCTTGCACCAGTCCATAAATGGATCGCCGGAGCTTGCACACTTTGTTAGCTCCCTTTGGATCGACAAAACTTTCTGGTTGCATCATATACAACTCTTCTTCCAGAAATCCATTCAGGAATGCAGTTTTGACATCCATCTGCCAAATTTCATAATCATAAAATGCGGCAATCGCTAACATGATTCGGACAGACTTAAGCATCGCTACGGGTGAGAAGGTCTCATCGTAGTCAATCCCTTGAACTTGTCGAAAACCTTTCGCAACAAGTCGAGCTTTGTAGACAGTAACATTACCGTCAGCGTCAGTCTTCTTCTTGAAGATCCATTTATTCTCAATTGCTTGTCGATCAACAGGCAAGTCAACCAAAGTCCACACTTTGTTCTCATACACGGATCCCATCTCAGATTTCATGGCTTCTAGCCATTTTGCGGAATCTGGGCTCACCATCGCTTCTTCATAGTTCATAGGTTCATCATGATCTAGTAGCATGACTTCCAGAACAGGATTACCGTACCACTCTGGTGCGGATCTTACTCTAGTTGATCTACGTGGTTCGGTAGTAACTTGATCTGAAGTTTCATGCTCATTATCATTAGCTTCCTCACTAATTGGTATAGGTGTCACAGAAACTGGTTTATGTGATGTACTACTTTCCAATAAGGGAGCAGGTACAGTTACCTCATCAAGTTCTACTTTTCTCCCACTCACTTCTTTCGAGAGAAACTCCTTCTCTAGAAAGGATCCATTCTTAGCAACGAATGTCTTGCCTTCGGATCTGTGATAGAAGGTGTACCCAACAGTCTCCTTTGGGTATCCTATGAAGACACATTTCTCTGATTTGGGTTCGAGCTTATCAGGTTGAAGCTTTTTCACATAAGCATCACAGCCCCAAGCTTTCGGAAATGACAACTTTGGTTTCTTGCCAAACCATAGTTCATAAGGCGTCGTCTCAACGGATTTCGATGGTGCCCTATTTAACGTGAATGCAGCCGTCTCTAAAGCATAACCCCAAAACGATAGCGGTAAATCAGTAAGAGACATCATAGATCGCACCATATCTAATAAAGTTCGATTATGACGTTCGGACACACCATTACGCTGTGGTGTTCCAGGTGGCGTGAGTTGCGAAACTATTCCGCATTGTTTCAAATGTAGACCAAACTCGTAACTCAAATATTCTCCTCCACGATCAGATCGTAGAAACTTTATTTTCTTGTTACAATGATTTTCAACTTCACTCTGAAATTCTTTGAACTTTACAAATGTTTCAGACTTATGCTTCATTAAGTAGATATACCCATATCTGCTTAAATCATCTGTGAAGGTGAGAAAATAACGATATCCGCCATGAGCCTCAACATTCATCAGACCACATACATCTGTATGTATGATTTCCAACAAATCTGTTGCTCTCTCCATAGTACCGGAGAACGCATTTTAGTCATCTTGCCCATGAGGCATGGTTCGCAAGTACCAAGTGATTCATAATCAAGTGGTTCCAAAAGTCCATCAGTATGGAGTTTCTTCATGCGCTTTACACCGATATGACCTAAATGGCAGTGCCACAAATAAGTTGCACTGTCGTTATCAACTCTGCATCTTTTGGTTTCAACATTATGAATATGTGTATCACTACTATCGAGATTCATCAAAAATAGACCACTCTTCAAGGGTGCATGACCATAAAAGATATTACTCATATAAATAGAACAACCATTATTCTCTGATTTAAATGAATAACCATCTCGCATCAAACAAGATCCAGATATAATGTTCATGCTCAACGCTGGCACCAAATAACAGTTATTTAGGTCTAATACTAATCCCGAAGGTAGATGTAGAGGTAGCGTGCCGACTGCGATCACATCGACTTTGGAACCATTTCCCACGCGCATCGTCACCTCGTCCTTCGCTAGTGTTCGCTTAATCTGTAGTCCCCGTTTCGAGTTGCAAATATTAGCAACAGAACCAGTATCAAATACCCAGGTGCTACTCCGAGCTCTAGTAAGGTACACATCAATAACATGTATATCACATATACCTTTGTTCACCTTGCCATCCTTCTTATCCGCCAAATACTTGGGGCAGTTCCGCTTCCAGTGACCAGTCTGCTTGCAGTAGAAGCACTCAGTTTCAGGCTTAGGTCCAGATTTGGGTTTCTTCTCCTGAGCAGCAACTTGCTTGCTGTTCTTCTTGAAGTTCCCCTTCTTCTTTCCTTTGCCCTTTTTCTTGAAACTGGCGGTCTTGTTGACCATCAACACTTGATGCTCCTTCTTGATTTCTACCTCCGCAGCCTTTAGCATTGCAAAGAGCTTGGGAATCGTCTTATCTATCCCTTGCATGTTATAGTTCATCACGAAGCTCTTGTAGCTTGGTGGCAGTGATTGAAGAACTCTGTCAATGACACTATCAACAGGAAGATTAACTCCCAGTTGAGTCAAGTGATTATGATACCCAAACATTTTGAGTATATGTTCACTGACAGAACTATTCGCCTCCATCTTGCAGCTATAGAACTTATTGGAGACTTCATATCTCTCAATCCGGGCATTTGCTTGAAATATTAACTTCAACTCCTGGAACATCTCATATGCTCCATGGCATTCAAAACGTCGTTGAAGTCCCGATTCTAAGCCGTAAAGCATGGCACACTGAACTATCGAGTAGTCATCAGCTTTGCTCTGCCAGACGTTCATAACATCTGGTGTTGCTCCAGCAGCAGGCCTGGCACCCAGCGGTGCTTCCAGGACGTAATTCTTCTGTGCAGCAATGAGGATAATCCTCAAGTTACGGACCCAGTCCGTGTAATTGCTACCATCATCTTTCAACTTTGCTTTCTCAAGGAACACATTAAAATTCAACGGAACAACAGCACGGTCCATCTATCTACAATCAAACATAAATAAGCAAGATACTATCAGGTACTAAGTTCATGATAAATTTAAGTTCAATTAATCATATTACTTAAGAACTCCCACTTAGATAGACATCCCTCTAATCCTCTAAGTGATCACGTGATCCAAATCAACTAAACCATAACCGATCATCACGTGAAATGGAGTAGCTTTCAATGGTGAACATCACTATGTTGATCATATCTACTATATGATTCACGCTCGACCTTTCGGTCTCAGTGTTCCGAGTCCATATCTGCATATGCTAGGCTCGTCAAGTTTAACCTGAGTATTCTGCATGTGCAAAACTGGCTTGCACCTGTTGTAGATGGACGTAGAGCTTATCACACCTGATCATCACGTGGTGTCTGGGCACGACGAACTTTGGCAACGGTGCATACTCAGGGAGAACACTTTTATCTTGAAATTTAGTGAGAGATCATCTTATAATGCTACCGTCAATCAAAGCAAGATAAGATGCATAAAGGATAAACATCACATGCAATCAATATAAGTGATATGATATGGCCATCATCATCTTGTACTTGTGATCTCCATCTCCGAAGTACCGTCATGATCACCATCGTCACCGGCGCGACACCTTGATCTCCATCGTAGCATCGTTGTCATCTCGCCAATCTTATGCTTCCACGACTATCGCTACCGCTTAGTGATAAAGTAAAGCATTACAGCGCGATTGCATTACGTACAATAAAGCGACAACCATATGGCTCCTGCTAGTTGCCGATAACTCGGTTACAAAAAATGATCATCTCATACAATAAAATTTAGCATCATGTCTTGACCATATCACATCACAACATGCCCCGCAAAAACAAGTTAGACGTCCTCTACTTTGTTGTTGCAAGTTTTACGTGGCTGCTACGGGCTTAGCTAGAACCGTTCTTACCTACGCATCAAAACCACAACGATAGTTTGTCAAGTTGGTGCTGTTTTAACCTTCGCAAGGACCGGGGCGTAGCCACACCCGATTCAACTAAAGTTGGAGAAACTAACACCCGCCAGCCACCTGTGTGCAAAGCATGTCGGTAGAACCAGTCTCGCGTAAGCGTACACGTAATGTCGGTCCGGGCCGCTTCATCCAACAATACCGCTGAACCAAAGTATGACATTCTGGTAAGCAGTATGACTTATATCGCCCACAACTCACTTGTGTTCTACTCGTGCATATAACATCAACGCATAAAACCAGGCTCTGATGCTACTGTTGGGGAACGTAGTAATTTCAAAAAATTTCCTACGCACACCCAAGATCATGGTGATGCATAGCAACGAGAGGGGAGAGTGTTGTGTACGTACCCTCATAGACCGAAAGCGGAAGCGTTAGCACAACGCGGTTGATGTAGTCGTACGTCTTCATGGCCCGACCGATCAAGCACCGAAACTACGACACCTCCGAGTTCTAGCAAACGTTCAGCTCGATGATGATCCCCGGACTCCGATCCAGCAGAATGTCGGGGAAGAGTTCCATCAGTACGACGACGTGGTGACGATCTTGATGTTCTACCATCGCAGGGCTTCGCCTAAGCACCGCTACAATATTATCGAGGATTATGGTGGAGGGGGGCACCGCACACGGCTAAGAGATCAATGATCAATTGTTGTGTCTATGGGGTGCCCCCTGCCCCCGTATATAAATGAGCAAGGGGGAGGAGGTGCGGCCAAGCAAGGGGCGCGCCAGGAGGAGTCCTACTCCCACCGGGAGTACGACTCCCCCCTTTCCATGTTGGACTAGGACTTGGGGGGGAAGGAGAGAGAGA
>NC_041386.1:318934564-318987773 GCF_002162155.2 Triticum dicoccoides | reverse complement strand
GGTACTCCGGTAAAATGCCGATTTCACCCGGAACACTTCCGATGTCCAAACATAGGCTTCCAATATATCAATCTTCATGTCTCGACCATTTCGAGACTCCTCATCATGTCCGTGATCACATCTGGGATTCCGAACAACCTTCGGTACATCAAAACATATAAACTCATAATGAAACTGTCATCATAACGTTAAGCGTGCGAACCCTACGGGTTCGAGAACAATGTAGACATGACCGAGACACGTCTCCGGTCAATAACCAATAGCGGAACCTGGATGCTCATATTGGCTCCTACATATTCTACGAAGATCTTTATCGGTCATACTGCATAACAACATACGTTGTTCCCTTTGTCATCGGTATGTTACTTGCCCGAGATTCGATCGTTGGTATCTTAATACCTAATTCAATCTTGTTACCGGCAAGTCTCTTTACTCGTTCTGTAATACATCATCCCGCAAATAACTCATTAGCTGCAATGCTTGCAAGGCTTAAGTGATGTGCATTACCGAGAGGGCCCAGAGATACCTCTCCGACAATCGGAGTGACAAATCCTAATCTCAAAATACGCCAACCCAACAAGTACCTTCGGAGACACCTGTAGAGCACCTTTATAATCACCCAGTTACGTTGTGATGTTTGGTAGCACACAAAGTGTTCCTCCGGTAAACGGGAGTTGCACAATCTCATAGTCATAGGAACATGTATAAGTCATGAAGAAAGCAACAACAACAAACTAAACGATCAAGTGCTATGCTAACGGAATGGGTCAAGTCAATCACATCATTCTCCTAATGATGTGATCCCATTAATCAAATGACAACTCATGTCTATGGTTAGGAAACATAACCATCTTTGATCAACGAGTTAGTCAAGTAGAGGCATACTAGTGCCACTCTGTTTGTCCATTTATTCACACATGTATTATGTTTCCGCTTAATACAATTCTAGCATGAATAATAAACATTTATCATGATATAAGGAAATATATAATAACTTTAGTATTGCCTCTAGGGCACATTTCCTTCACATGGGCCCAAGTGGAGGTGGTGCAACACCTTTGGACTTGTTGTTTGACTCTGATTCTGCTGCAGCGTCAGATTGTTTCGTCGATATCTCAATGCTCCGGACGAATTTGAAGGTGATTCCAATTGGGTTGGAAAGAGCACAAAATCTACTTTCCAACAATCACCCAATTTGGAGTCCATATGAAAAAGTTGTTGACGTTTTGAGTCAGGTATGTCTATGCAGTCCGAATCTGAATCTAGAAAGTGAGAGATTTGGACTCTATCTTCTCTTGGCCCAAAAGTGACGTGAGAGGACTTTTTGAACAGAACCTAAACTTCTCCTTTTCCCTTATCTTCATATGTGGATTGTACAAATGTCCCATACACCTACAACTAGGCAAAACACAAAAGTGTGTGAAGTATTTTTGTTCTGGATAACATAAATAGATTATTGAATAGTTTGCACTAGAAATCACCTGACAAATATGCATGTATGCAATATTTTTGGTCGTATACAAGGTAGTCATGTCCTCATCATCCCCCCTTCTTGAAAACAAAGCCGTCCTCGGCGTTGCTTAATCTAAAATGTGGCTAACAAAAGAGACAAGGTGTACATGTTGTATATGTATATGTCATCCATTTTTACTTCCCTTGATTTTTGCACATATGACACATGTATACATGAGTAACTTTCATAGTTCATAAAATCTAAAGCCAAAAAATTATCACAAGAAGTTGAAGGCATGAAAATATTGCAACTTAGTTTGCACATATAAGTGAAGCTCTTATTCATTTCAAAAGATTGACAATGTTCATCATTAAACCATCCCAACATTGGTGAATAAACCTTACTTGCATCAAATTTACATGCTACAACATGCTTAAATAAGCAAACATGCAATAAGTCATTCAACATAGAATCATCACCAAGATTAGAGGCCATATCAAAATGATTAAACATTGGTTCTTTTGCATCAACATTTAATTCAATGGGTGCACTCAAATTTGTTGACATTTCAGTTATTTGATCACATGACGCATTCATGACAGTAACAAGATTCTCTAAAATAGGTGGTGTGCTCAAATCAACATGTAACTCAACACATGATGCATTCAAGTTAACTAGGCATGCATCATTCTCATGTGAAGTTATATCATCAATACCTTTATTATTACCTTGTCGCAAAGACGTAGCTGATGTAGGTACGGACGTTGACAATGTACCATACTCTTGAGATGATGTCGCGCTCACAATCCGAGGTGGGGCTGCTCTAGTAGGTGCATCGGTGGAGGAACCAACCGGCGGTGATGAGCATGAACTGGAATAGTAGTTGTTGTTGTCACCCAATGCATCCTCCTGTATCTATCTCTCAAAGGTACAAGCACGAACATACATACCAGTAATGCAACGAGGAATATACTGAAATCTTGCCTGAATATCATGATTCAAACCACCAAAAAATCTATCCATTCTGTCATCCTCAGATTCTTCTAAGTCACAATGATGCATATAAGATTTGAACTCTTGGTAGTAAGCATGAATAGTGTTGTTGCCTTGTTTAAATTGTTCATATTTGCGAAGCAATTCACGACGATAGTAAGGAGGGAAAAATTGTTGTCTCAATACATATTTCAAATATTTCCAAGTTGTGGGTTGGTTATCAATGTTTTTCTTACAATGCACACTCCACCAAACAGAAGTGAAACTAGTAAATGCTCTAGTGGCAGCTCGCACTCGCTCAAGTTCATAAAAGTCATGGTGACTAAAAACTTGTTCTACTTCAAGCTCCTGATACAGACACCGCAAGTACTCTTGTGGTTCCTTCATTACTGCCAAGTAAAATATTTTCTAGGCGAGAGGCTGGTTATGGAAAAACGATGCAGAAGTATGTGATTCCGGCTCTACGTCAAAGGAGGGTGTCACATTCAACAAATCAAAGAGGTATATTAGGCTCCCTGCCTTCATGTACTATCCAAGGCATGCAAAAGCCAGCATTCAGGGATCCAAGTATCACCAGGATTGTAATTGAAGAGATGCCAGCTAATTTAATCCCTTCGGATGAAGTGGAGCCTTGCTTTAGAACCCCAAGCAACTACTACAAGTTTAGCCAGAAAAGCAAGCTTACGTGAAGCTCTCCTAGTTTTATTATGATGTATTTTTTATCCCGTTGAGTGTTTTCTTGTATTTTCATTGAGTCCCGTCCGTGTCGTGATGTGAGTCTGTAGCGACCCGACCCGAATGGATCAAGTCTCTGTGCTTAAGTGTCATCCCTGGATCGGTATGTTGACACACACAGTACTCGAGGATTTATAATAGAGGTAAATCACATGTATAAGTAACGTAAAATACTATTACCTCAATCCAAATAGCGGAAGTAACAAGGTTGTGGATTCCCATCAACACCAATGGCAAAGTTGAGTGTAGAAATCGTAACCCTAACGTGTCACTTACTCGTCGTAAGATTCCTGCAACATGAGACGTTGCAGCCACAAAGGGTCAGTACATTGAATGTACTGGCAAATTCACACCATAGAGAGAAATGATGAACAATGGCTATCACTACATGCATATTTGGCTGGTGGAAAAGCTCTATGGTTATAGTTTTGCGTAAAGCCAATTTTTCCCTACTGCAAAGGAATAAATTTTATTTAACTATCATGGTGGTTGTTGAACATTGAGAATGGTTGACAGCATTCTCAATCCCAATTAAGTAACATCATTATACCCAACAAAATTATTTAAAGTCACATGATGAGATTCAGATGATAATCCAGGTACTAGATACTCAAGTTGTCCATAACCGGGGACACGGCTAATCATGATTAGTTTATACACTCTGCAGAGGTTTGCGCACTTTTCCCCACAAGACCCGATCTCCTCCGTTGGATTTCTCGCACTACATGGTGCTTGAGAAACGGATGACCGAGACATAGTCTTTCAGAAGCGTTTGCACCTTACGATGGGTAGACCGTACCACCTACTACCCCTACATCTGCTAGTCTACCACTATAAGAGTTCACACGACTTAATCAACTATGCTAGAGCCCATAATAGCTTGCGGCTGCACACGGAAGTTTCTAGCATGAAAAATCTCATGATCCCTTTGAGCCTGGGTGGCGGTCCATAAAAAAAACAGGCAATCCTGGTCTACCCAGGTGCCTAGACAGGCAATACTAGAATAACCAGGTGCCTCAATCCACCCAGATGTGTGTTTAAGTTGCCACCTTAAGTAAACCATTAATTAACAATCTCACATCTGTCATGAAATACTCTCAAACCCAATCCACGTCTACGAGCATAGCATGGCAACGAAAGCATAACGTAATAGTAACTCCCAAGGTTTGAATGCAGGGCAATAGGTTCCTACCTCATCAACTACTTCCGAATACCCACATGTTATCAATCCTACTCATGCAATGTTTGAGGGTTGTAACTAATGCATAAAAACTGGGTATGAAAAGGGATATGATCAAAGTGTGAACTTGCCTGCAATGTTGATGAAGATGATTCACACTCAAAAATCTTGATAGATCTACTCGTCACACTCCGGTCAATCTATCGTAAGCAAGCAATAGTAACCATACATAAGCAATCACTCAAAAGATCAGAAAGATCGAAGAAGTCGATTCGGAAAACATCAAAACCAAGCAAATAGCTCTTGCAACATAAAACAATTTCTAACGGTACCAAAATTATATGAATTTGGCCTTATCAGAAAGTTTAGGTCAAGGGCTTCGATTTGCAAAAAGAATCAACTGAAACGGAGCTACGAAACTCAAGTTATGATCAAACGAAGTTTGAATTCAAATCTGATCTAATTCCAATTTTAAACTCTTCAAAGACATGTTTGAGTTGAATTAATTGATAGAGGAGATCATAACGAAGAAGTGGGCGTTGGTTTCGTTGGATTTGGACAAACGAGTAAAAAGTTATGGCTATTTGAAAAATCAGGGCCAAGCTGTTTTACGGAAGAAAAAAATAGATACAGGCTAGGGTCTAATGTATAAATACGTAGACTAATTGATAATCTAATTACTTTATCGTATTAGTCTAAAAAAATAATAAACTACGAAAGTATAAGAAGAAAAAAAAATAAAGAGAGATACCTTTATAAGGCAGACAAAAGATGACTTTGGAGAGAAGAGAAAAATTCTAGAAGTCGCGCCGGAGAGGAGAAATATATTTTTCTTCAATGAATCTAGTCAAACCAAAATATTGATTTAACCTGAATCAGATGATTTTTGAAGGCTCTATGGGTCTATATTTATTGGTGGAAAAGAGGTTTAGAGGTTAAAGGCTAGGCAATGTGGGAGTAAACGTAGACGAAAAATATACGAAACAGACAAGAAAAGAGATGGATGGGCCTAAAGGCCTTCGGCCGGCCGCGCGCACGCTGCGGTGCAGTTTTTTTTGGAAAATTTGGCCTAAGATAAAAAAAGAAAAAAAACTAAAAAGGCTGGCTGGGCCTGGCCCATATAGGATAAAGAAGAAAAAGAAAAATAGGGCGCCCGCTGGTACTATGATGCGCACGTGGGCGATAGTTAGTTTCAGGCGCACGCGTAGTTTTTTTTTAAACAGAATGAGATAAACTAAAAAACAAAAATAAAAATAAAACTTTATATAGGCATATTATATATATCAAAATTTTCAGAAAAAGATTTTATACGACTTGAACATTTTTCTAGCATTAAATAAAACACACACAAATTCTAATAATTCAAAGAGTGCTACTAGTCTAATAAAATCCAACAAAAATCATTTTAAAAAATATCAAAATGATTTCAAATTTATTTCTCTCCAATTTTCTGTTGTAGGGAATCATGTTACCCTAATTTCCATATATTTTATTTTTTGAGAAAAATAATTTGAATAAACTCAAATAACTCCAAATTGAAAATAACTTCAAAAGAACTTTGAATTTAATTCTTTGAAACTCCCAACTCATATTTCATATAATTTGAAGAAGTCATTTTATCTTCTCTCATGAAAATCATTGAGCTGCATGAAGTTTATGAGTTAAAATATTTCCAAATGAAATTCAATTATTTTCAAATACCCTTTCATTTAATTTAAATGGAAGAAGTCATATCATCTTCGCTCAAGGGTTTTGTATTTGAAAATAATTTGAAATCATGGAGATCGGAAAGCAAATATGAAAGTTTGGGAAAGTCCTTTTATTCCCTCTCATTTAACTTTCAAAAAGTTTTGAATTCACTCACTTTCAGACAATCAATCAAACAATCAATCAAATCTATCTATTTATTATAACATTCCAAAGTTTAGAATTTTGGGATGTTACAAACCTACCACCCTTAAAATGAATCTCGTCCTCGAAATTCGGAGAAGCTAGAAAGAAATAGGTTAGGTTCGGGGTCTTCTCAAAATCCATCGATCGTCTCCGGGGTCTCGGGTGCTACCACCCTTAGAAACGTTGTTACGGTCCCATCAATACTCATATACTCCATCCTTATTTTTGACAGGGCCGGTCTTCTCAGATTTTTAGTATAATTCCTTTCTCTGGGCTCTTCCGGTAACGGCATAACCTTTTCCTCAATTCTTCTGTACTTTCATCTTGGTAAGGTTATTCCGAGACTGGGTCTTCTTAGCTGACGGGTCTGGCGCCAATACTTAACAACTATCGATATCTCATGGTGGTCAACCATTTATGGTTTCTCCTGCAGGAAATGGGTCTGGTTGATCCTCACCGTATAACCTACGGTTGGCAAAACTGCCTTGTACAAGGGAAAAATACCTATACCATTCTAAGGCTTAAACAAGGTTTTGATCGTCGTCTCTCTACTATAGGTAAGTCAATCAGATTTACCATCCCATATAGCAAGGCGAATAATAAGAGTAAGTCGGTATGGTGATCAATCCATCCCGCACCCAAATCATTACCTTGTATACAGTTTAGCGAATCTCGCATTCTAACACTCGGTCATCCTCACAAGCATTGCAGAATTTCTCTTGTCGACGAACTGGGTTCGGATAAATCCATGGATTCTGCAAGCCAAACAATCATCTATCATTCCTTCACCACTCTCAGGTTTGCGTAAACTCCTATAAGATCGTCTATCGATAAACGTCGTATCTTCCTCCGGGGTTTTACCTTCAGCAAGAGTGTGCTTGCTTCTTGGCAGGTCCTGTGGCCTGTGGGTTATGGCCCATCTCATCACTTGTAGTCCTTGAACTTATCATCGGGCAACCGATCATTATTCCAACTTCCAACTTCTAGATCCCTAGCATACTTAAAATCCATCCAATTGTATCGTCTCCCTTCCTTCTATTTGTACAAGACTAAGACGTGATTACTCAAACTCATCATGGAATTTCCATTGATCCATATTTCCAACATCATACCTCCTTTATATCCAATAGTAATTTATCTCTTCATCCTCGTGGGATATCCCACATACCGAGATAAAAACTTATACTTATGGAGTCCATATTCCACATCATTATCCTTTCTAGGGTCAAGCGTCCTTACAGGGGAATATTGGCCATCTCTGCATGGCACTTCTTCAACTGGAAAACATGAAACACATCATGAACCCCTGACAGTCCTTCGGGTGACTCCAACTTGTTGTCCACTTCTC
Source organism: Triticum dicoccoides (assembly GCF_002162155.2). NCBI lineage: Eukaryota > Viridiplantae > Streptophyta > Magnoliopsida > Poales > Poaceae > Triticum > Triticum dicoccoides. Next base: position 318,980,171 of record NC_041386.1, on the reverse strand, counting down.
CCATACGCTCCAAAACTCGGTATGGTCCTATAAATCTCGGGGCTAACTTTCCCTTAACTCCAAATCGTTTAACTCCTCGCAAAGGGGCACACGAAGACATGCTCTGTCTCCAATTTCATAGACTACCTCCTTGCGTTTTTAAGTCTGCATATCTCTTCTGCCTGGACTGAGCTACCTTCAGTCTATCTCGAATCAACTTAACATTCTCTTCTGACTCCTTGATCAACATTTGGTCCAAACAACTGACGGTCTCCAACTTCATCCCACACACTCTTGGGGTATCACACATATCGAGAAAAAACTCGTATTCATTTTGTCTGAAATTCACTCAGTGGAGTATCCTTATCTTTTCCAGGGGTCAAGGGTTCTTACAGGGTACTACCACCCTTAAAATGCACAAATCTTCCATAGACCATATTTCTCATATCCTCAAAATGGCCAAAATTCTTCTTCATAGAGTAACAACTCATAAAATCCATGTTAGTACCAACGATGCTACTTTATTCATTCTCAAATGATTACTATCTATTGCTCCTCCATTACATGTCTAAACTCAAAACCTCAATATAAAAGAAAATGTTCTCACTTCTACTACTCCATTTCTTTTGTTGCAAACTCAACTACCTAGCACAAGTTTCCTTCTCCTTGGGGCATTCTCTGGCAAAGTGCCCTGCTCCATTACAACTAAAACGTATTACTTCTGACAAGTATCAAGGTTTCCTTTTTGGGCAATTGTTGAGGTAGTGCCCTGACTCCTTGCACCTGTAATAGGTGATATGACTCAGGTCCTTCCTGGAATCCAATCTGCTTCTCTTCCTGGACCTTTCCATGCCAATCATGGCTTCTATTTCTTGTGGGTCATATTCTACTTCCTCTGTCGGGAATTATACTAGATCCCCATTCAAACAATTTTGGGAGATGTGTCCTTCTTCTCCACATGAATAGCAAGACTTAGTGCAGGGTTTACTTAGGTCTTCTTTAGGCGTGTCCTCCATCTCTTCCTTCATCACAACTTCTTCTAAAATTTCCATGAGGGCTCCTTTCATTACTTCTTTCTTCTGCTGGATGGTTCGTTGTACCATGGGGTAAATGTGACACTGAGCAGGATAGTGGGTAGTCCCTTCACACAAGAAACAAGTAATCTGCCTAATTGGGCATTCTTCAACTGGGTGACTTCCTTCACAATTAGGGCATTCATCCTTGTGTTCTTTATGGGTGTGTCCGATTTCTCCACAAATCTTGCATGCACAAGGTTTCTTCATGTCCTTTCTATAAGGCTTCAACTTCTGGGAAACAAGCCGAGACTTTGGCAGAGTCAACTTAAATTCTTTCCAAGTGGTCACTCCTTGCCATCCATTGATGGTTTGGTACATCCTCCACCAAGTAGCAGCACCTCTTTCAAAGCACTGAAGAGCATGCTGGGTCATATCCTTTCCGACTATAGGGTTATTCTCCATGTTCCGAATCCATCGGTCCGTCTCCAATTGACTTATCGGTCCAGAAAATATAAGCTCATCTTCATTCATCCTCTATTGGGTCCATGGGTTTGGGGTGAGATAAGAGAGATAGAGAGGGATACACACAATACAAACAAAAGTTTTGAAAAGACATATTTTATTTGTGGCCGTCGGGAAAAACATCAAACAAATGACAGCTCACAAACGTCGCATCTAACGTAGGTGTAATACAGGGGTTTGGTCTTCTAAAGGTCAATAAATCTTCAACATCTCCAAACTCTTCAAGCCTTGTTCATGCCTCCAATGGCTTCTTCCGATCGTGCTTGTCCTTCTCAAGTTCTTTTGCCAGATCATCTCCATTGACGTGAAATCTCTCGTGACATCCTTTAATACTCCGGAGTTGTATTTCAAACTTCTAGGTTTCAACATCCTTGGCATGAACCATGGTCTAGTTCCTGACGAATCTCTGTTTTCTCGAGGTTGTAGCTCCTCCAGCTTGGCTACTTTCAGCTTTTGGTTCCTGAGTTCTTCACGAAATACTTCCTTGTCAAAATACTGCTTCTTGTAGGTCCATCTTAACTTCTTGATGTAACACTCCAGATCCTGGTGATGCACTAGCTAAGGTTAACTTCACCTCTTGCTGATAGACGCTCCATCAGCCTTCTACCATCCAATCCTTCCATGCATATGCATGCTTAACTCAGCACGGTGACAATAGCATAAGCGGGTGATGACATAATGGATAACCATGTTTCTGCTCTTGTCATTCCCATGAGCTATCTCTCCATAGTTGATATCTCCTGCCTAAGAGTTCTCTTTGACAAAACTTCGAGTTCTCATGCTCCTTGTTTGAGTCTTTCTCTGATACACCTTGATCTCAGGTATTGACAACTTCCATAGTCTGCCAAGTTCCATAAGGGTAGCCTTCCTAGGTCATACAAATCTGGGAATTCTTCAGAGCCTTCAAATTCTACTTGTCTTCGGTCTTCAACCGTTGTAGTTTCCATTATTCAGATACACGGAAAATACTCTTCATTCCGAAGTGGTCTTAGTTGTCCAATATCTTGTACTTCTTGGAGTGGTCTCGTCAGTCGAATCTTCATGAGGTCAAAAGGAAAAAGTGGGTATGGTCTCACTAAAGGGAATTTTTGAATAAGCTCAGAAGAGAAGAGAGGTAAAAGGTCTTTTTGAAAAGTAAAGTTTTAGAGAAAGATATTTCCTATGGGATTGCCAGTTTCTAGGGTCACGTCCTACAGTCAACATGTGCTCTGATACCATCTTGTAGCAACCCAACCCGAATGGATCAAGTCTCTGTGCTTAAGTGTCATCCCTGGATCGGTATGCTGACACACACAGTACTCGAGGATTTATAACAGAGGTAAATCACATGTATAAGTAACGTAAAATACTATTACCTCAATCCAAATAGCGGAAGTAACAAGGTTGTGGATTCCCATCAACACCAACGGCAAAGTTGAGTGTAGAAATCGTAACCCTAACGTATCACTTACTCGTCGTAAGATTCCTGCAACATGAGACGTTGCAGCCACAAAGGGTCAGTACATTGAATGTACTGGCAAATTCACACCATAGATAGAAATGATGAACAATGGCTATCACTACATGCATATTTGGCTGGTGGAAAAGCTCTATGGTTATAGTTTTGCGTAAAGCCAATTCTTCCCTACTGCGAAGGAATAAATTTTATTAACTATCATGGTGGTTGTTGAACATTGAGAATGGTTGACAGCATTCTCAATCCCAATTAAGTAACATCATTATACCCAACAAAATTATTTAAAGTCACATGATGAGATTCAAATGATAATCCAGGTACTAGATACTCAAGTTGTCCATAACTGGGGACACGACTAATCATGATTAGTTTATACACTATGCAGAGGTTTGCACACTTTTCCCCACAAGACCCGATCTCCTCCGTTGGATTTCACGCACTACATGGTGCTTGGGAAACGGATGACCGAGACATAGTCTTTCAGAAGCGTTTGCACCTTACGATGGGTAGACCGTACCACCTACTACCCCTACATCTGCTAGTCTACCACTGTAAGAGTTCACACGACTTAATCAACTATGCTAGAGCCCATAATAGCTTGTGGCTGCACACGGAAGTTTATAGCATGAAAAATCTCATGATCCCTTTGAGCTTGGGTGGCGGTCCATAAAAAAAACAGGCAATCCTGGTCTACCCAGGTGCCTAGACAGGCAATCCTAGAATAACAAGGCGCCTCAATCCACCCAGATGTGTGTTTAAGTTGCCACCTTAAGTAAACCATTAATTAACAATCTCACATCTGTCATGAAATACTCTCAAATCCAATCCACGTCTACGAGCATAGCATGGCAATGAAAGCATAACATAATAGTAACTCCCAAGGTTTGAATACAGGGCAATAGGTTCCTACCTCATCAACTACTTCCGAATACCCACATGTTATCAATCCTACTCATGCAATGTTTGAGGGTTGTAACTAATGCATAAAAACTGGGTATGAAAAGGGATATGATCAAAGTGTGAACTTGCCTGCAATGTTGATGAAGATGATTCACACTCAAAAATCTTGATAGATCTACTCATCACACTCCAGTCAATCTATTGTAAGCAAGCAATAGTAACCATACATAAGCAATCACTCAAAAGATCAGAAAGATCGAAGAAGTCGATTCGGAAAACATCAAAACCAAGCAAATAGCTCTTGCAACATAAAACAATTTCTAACAGTACCAAAATTATATGAATTTGGCCTTATCAGAAAGTTTAGGTCAAGAGCTTCGATTTGCAAAAAGAATCAACTCAAACGGAGCTACGAAACTCAAGTTATGATCAAACGAAGTTTGAATTCAAATCTGATCTAATTCAAATTTTAAACTCTTCAAAAACATGTTTGAGTTGGATTAATGGATAGAGGAGATCATAACGAAGAAGTGGGCGTTGGTTTCATTGGATTTGGACAAACGAGTAAAAAGTTATTTGAAAAATCAGGGCCAAGCTGTTTTACGGAAGAAAAAAATAGATACAGGCTAGGGTCTAATGTATAAATACATAGACTAATTGATAATCTAATTACTTTATCGTATTAGTCTAAAAAATAATAAACTACGAAAGTATAAGAAGAAAAAAACAAAGAAAGATACCTTTATAAGGCAGACAAAAGATGACTTTGGAGAGAAGAGAAAATTTCTAGAAGTCGCACCGGAGAGGAGAAATATATTTTTCTTAAATGAATCTAGTCAAACCAAAATATTGATTTAACCCGAATCGGATGATTTTTGGAGGCTCTATGGGTCTATATTTATTGGTGGAAAAGAGGTTTAGAGGTCAAAGGCTAGGCAATGTGGGACTAAACGTAGATGAAAAATATACAAAACAGACAAGAAAAGAGATGGATGGGCCTAAAGGCCTTCGGCCGGCCGCGCGCACGCTGCGGTGCAGTTTTTTTTTGGAAAATTCGGCCCAAGATAAAAAAAAGAAAAAAAACTGAAAAGGCTGGCTGGGCCTGGCCCATATAGGATGCGCCCGCTGGTACTATGATGCGCACGTGGGCGACAGTTAGTTTCAGGCGCGCGCGTAGTTTTTTTTAAACAGAATGCGATAAACTAAAAAACGAAAATAAAAGTTAAACTTTATATAGGCATATTATATATCAAAATTTTCAGAAAAACATTTTCTACGACTTGAACATTTTTCTAGCATTAAATAAAACGCACACAAATTCTAATAATTCAAAGAGTGCTACTGGTCTAATAAAATCCAACAAAAATCATTTAAAAAAATATCAAAATGATTTCAAATTTATTTCTCTCCAATTTTCTGTTGTACGGAATCATGTTACCCTAATTTCCATATATTTTATTTTTGGAGAAAAATTATTTGAATAAAACTCAAATAACTCCAAATTGAAAATAACTTCAAAAGAACTTTGAATTTAAATCTTTAAAACTCCCAACTCATATTTCATATAATTTGAAGAAGTCATTTTATCTTCTCTCATGAAAATCATTGAGCTGCATGAAGTTTATGAATTGAAATATTTCCAAATGAAAATCAATTATTTTGAAATACCCTTTCATTTAATTTAAATGGAAGAAGTCATATCATCTTCGCTCAAGGGTTTTGTAGATCGGAAAGCAAATATGAAAGTTTGGGAAAGTCCTTTTATTCCCTCTCATTTAACTTTCAAAAAGTTTTGAATTCACTCACTTTCAGACAATCAATCAAACAATCAATCAAATCTATCTATTTCTTATAACATTCCAAAGTTTAGAATTTTGGGATGTTACAGAGTCGGGCTTAGCCCAAGTTGCCTGCGTGCATCTATAAATAAAGGTCATATGGCCATGTAAAAGGGAGGTTTTTTAGTTTTATAGGAAATACTCAGAAAACACATCTGATGGATGCGCCACATTTGTGCTCTTGCGTCCCTCGTTAGGGTTTGATATTGCATCGTGTTTCGGCGGCGTTGATCGTCAAGACACAAGCGCCGTTTTGGTTCTAGCAATTCTGCAAGGGTCAATCCACTCTGCATTCTTTTACCCTCCAGTTCTACTAGTTCACGATCTCTGTCTGCCTAATTACTCCGTCGCCATCGCCGCCGCTAATCACCTTTAGCTTAATCCCTCCATCTATCCTAGTACTACTACACCATGTGTGTACTTCTGATTAATCCACTATATTTCATCTAGCTACTACATACGCCTGCAAGCATTTCCTATCATCTGTTGTTTTACGTTCCTTGCTACCAACCCCAGTGCTACCTGTCTGTGCGTGCGGTGAAAGATCGGGCCACCCAAAAATTCATCTCAATGCTACTTGAGGCATATCAGCTCCCAAGCTAGATAAATAGCAGGATTAAATTTACCCTCAAATGACGGTAAAAAGATAACCTGACCATGTGCTTGTGTGTGTTGTCCCAACTCTCGTGATGGTGAAGATGTGTCCGTCGTCCAAGAACTTCTATCTCCGGAACCCATCATGATTAGTAGACACAAGAAACAAAATTCGAGAATAATGTTCCTATGAGCTACTAGGATGTGGTTGTAAAGTGCTCACATTAAAGCAAATATCAATATCTTACAAGTTCTTACCATGCGGCAGGTGGTGACAGGCAACCAGCGGTGTCAAATAACTCCGAAGATTGTGTAAATAATAGAGGCGAAGGTGTCCCGATCTTACGATGAGATGATAACTATCGATTTGGTGGAGACGACTTTGACGATCCGACTACAAACGTGCACGATGTTGCGCCTTAGCAATCGCTAAACCAATCTCCTGAGGTTACTGACGATGCCAGAAGCACGGTCAGCCTGACCACGAAGGTCTATTCCTGCAAGCAATCGAAGAACGAGCAAGAATATGATAAAGCAATCTGAATATTGCGAATATATATGAAGTATTGATAATGGTGGGAATCCGTAAGCGGTCTCGGTCTGGTCGTTGGACACAAACGAAGTACACGAAGTTGCAATGGCTAACTTTTAACTAAACAAATCCCAAGGAAAATGCTACTAGATGGATCTACTTATATAGGAACAAGGGGTGGCGTCCAAGGAGGTGGAAGGACGTCCCAAGGCAGCCTAAACTAACCCTAGGTCGTACAAGACTCATGGGCCCAAGTGGAGGTGGTGCAACACCTTTGGACTTGTTGTTTGACTCGGATTCTGGTGCAGCGTGAGATTGTTTCGTTGATATCTCAATGATCCGAACGAATTTGAAGGTGATTCCAATTGGGTTAGAAAGAGCACCAAATCTACTTTCTAACAAAAAAATCACCCAATTTGGAGTCCGTATGAAAAAGTTGTTGACGTTTTGAGTAACGTATGTCTGTGCAGTCCGAATCTGAATCCAGAACGTGAGAGACTTGGACTCTATCTTCTCTTAGCCCAAAAGTGACGTGAGAGAACTTTTTGAACAGAACCTAAACTTCTCCTTTTCCCAAAAGGCTCAGACGGGCTTGGAAAAAGGATGAATAGATCTAACTTTTTTTTGTGGCTTTTCCTTGGACAATAGGTAAGAAAATAAATCTAATCTAGGAAAAACTGGAAATTCTCACCGAGCAACCTGAAAACTGATACCACTTGATAGAGGCGAGGGTATCCCGATCTTTCGATGAGATGATAACTATCGATTTGGTGGAGACGACTTTGACGATCCGACTACAAACATGCAATGACGTAGCGCCTTAGCAATCGCTAAACCAACTCCGAGAGGTTATTGACCACGCCGGAGCACAATCAACCTGACCACGAAGGTCTATTCCTGCACACAATCAAAGAACGAGCAAGAATATGATAAAGCAATCTAAATATTGCGAATATAGATGAAGTATTGATAAAGGTGGGGATCCGTAAGCGGTCTTGGTCTGGTCGTTGGACACAATCGAAGTACACGAAGTTGCAATGGCTAACTTTTAACTCAACAAATCCCAAGGAAAAAGCTACTAGATGGATCTACTTATATAGGAGCAAGGGGTGGAGACCAAGGAGGTGGGAGGACGTCCCAAGGCAGCCTAAAACTAACCCTAGGTCGTACAAGGCTCATGGGCCCAAGTGGAGGTGGTGCAAAACCTTTGGACTTGTTGTTTGACTCGGATTCTGCTACAGTGTCAGATTGTTTCGTCAATATCTCAATGCTCCGGACGAATTTGAAGGTGATTCCAATTGGGTTGGATAGAGCACAAAATCTAATTTCCAACAAAAAAACCACCCAATTTGGAGTCAGTATGAAAAAGTTGTTGACGTTTTGAGTCAGGTATGTATGTGCAGTCCGAATCTGAATCCAGAACGTGAGAGACTTGGACTCTATCTTCTCTTGGCCCAAAAGTGACGTGAGAGAACTTTTTGAACAGAACCTAAACTTCTCCTTTTCCCTTATCTTCATATGTGGATTGTACAAATGTCCCATACACCTACAATTAGACAAAACACAAAAGTGTGTGAAGTATTTTTGTTCTGGATAACATAAATAGATTATTGAATAGTTTGCACTAGAAATCACGTGACAAATATGCATGTATGCAATATTTTTGGTCGTATGCAAGGTAGTCATGTCCTCATCAGTCAAGCGGTTCCAAGGGGAACGTACGTATACACGGTGTAGAAATATGTGGAGCTGGGTTGGCTATATATGGTAGCAAAAGATTAGCAATAATCAATCAAGAGATGCAATGTTGAATAAACGCTCAACGACAGTACTGTGATGGTCCTAGGCTAGACCGAACTAGAGACGCGAGCCTAGAACACTAATGAGGTCACGTCATAGCACAACTAGCATCAATGAAGGATAGTAAGTAGCTCTGGACAGCAAGATATAAGTGAAGATCAAAACGGTAGTAAAGATAATGATGTGAAACAACAGCCAAGCAGGATATATCAACAACTTTATCTCCAACTTTCCTCTGGAAAAGTTTGTGCCAATTTTTTGATAATTTTTTTCAAAAATGGTATTGGCTCAAGCTTTCAAACTGATGAGGACATCAATACCATTGTTACACCCACAGCCCCTGCTGCTATACATACTGGACCAATTACTAGAGCTCGCGCACGCCAATTGATTTATCAGGTACTTTCGTTTCTTGGTAACGATTCTAATTTTTATGAGAATATGATGCTGCCTAAATTGGATACATTTATTTTGCTTACAAATGAAGGGCCTAGCTTGGACAAGAAAGATGAACCTTGGAACAAGTTCAAGCATGGAGATGATGGCATGCGCAAGGGGATCTAGAACTGAGTTACAAGTGATGATTTTAGGACTTTGAAGCCACCATAAGGAGTGCATGAAGCCTTGGACGAAATACACAAGATGCCACTTCATAAATTTTGTCCAGAGGCTATTTTAGGTGCTGCGTCACCTTATTATTGGGTCAGGCCCATGTATTTTCCAAATACTTAAGTATAGGCTGTTTTTACAGTCCGTATGTGTGGGGAAACAAGAGTTAGGGTTGGTTTCGGACCCCTCTTCCAAGGGCCACGAAATTCCCCCCTCTTCCTCCATATATACAACCCTTAGGGCGTCGTTTAGACTTTGGGTTTTGTTTAGGTTAAAGTTCACCATAGCTTAACTTCGCGTACTTCGTTTGTGTTCAACGACCAGAGAAAGGTGTCACAGAACCCCACCTTGATCAATAAAGCTTTCATCTTATATTCGCAATATCCAGATTGCAATCTTAGTTTCTTGCTTGTTCTTCGTTTGCCTGCAAGAAAAAGACCTTTGTGGTCAGGTTGATCGTACTCTGGCGTGGTCAATAACCTCTCGGAGTTGGTTTAGCGATTGCTAAGGCGCGACGTCCTCACACGTTCGTAGTTGGATCGTCAAAGTCGACTTCCTCGAAAACGATAGCCACCATCTCATCAAAAGACGGGACACCTTTGGCTCTATCAAGTGGTATCAGATTTCCAGGTTGCTCGGTGAGATTTTACAGTTTTTCGTAGTTTAGACCGAGTCTGTTCTTCATACCTCTAGTCCACGAAAAAGCCAACAAAAATTAGGGTTAGTTCATCCTGTCCGAACCAATCTAAGCCTTTGCATAATCTTTTCTGTATTTGCTTTGTTGAATTTGCGGCTGCATCGTCGTGTCAAGTTGCTGGTCTTAGCGTCTAGTCCTTTAGAGTTTCGAGTTCTGTTCACAGGTTGTCACGTCGCCGCTGCCATATATCACCACCGCATCATCATCATCACTGTTGCCATATACCACCACCACACCAACTTCATCGTCGCTGCCATATTCACCACCAATTCGAGTCCATATACGCCACCACATATCCGCCGCCATCACGCCAATCCGAGTCCACCTGCAACATATATCCGCCACCAGTCCAGTTTCCACCAGATTCATCGCCGCCACCAGTCCGAGATTCCACCAGATTCATCCCTGCCACCAGTCCTAGTCCGACTCCAGTCATTGTTGCTTTTGTTTTCAATTTCCAGATCACGCGATACTCCGAGTCGTGACAGAGTAGGACTCCCCAACTTTCGTGCACCCGCAGAAGAAAAATAGTTCCAAACTCAAAAAAAAACTAAGTCTCAAAAATTCTGGCTAGGCAGTTTTTAGACCATTTGTAGACTTTTTCAAAAAAAATTTGTTGCGGAAGCAAAAAAAAAGGAAAAAAAAGCGCAAAAAAGTGAAAAAAAGAAAAAAAATTCAGAGCGTGCTCCTCCCTTGTTTACATGCAGCGCCGTGAGTTTGTTAGTGTTCTTGGCTCGCGTCTCTAGCACGGTCTAGCCTAGGACCAGCACAGTATCGTCGTTGAGCGTTTTTTCAACTTTGCATCTCTGAATTGCTTATTGGTGACCTCTTTTGCTACCATATTATAAGCCTTCCTAGCTCCACATACATCTACGTCGTTCGTTTGACTCTCCCTGGTAATCGCTCTATCCAAGCTTTGAGAATTTTGACTACGATGGTTGCCAATCACTGCCTACTGCTGGGTAAGAACTGGTAAGAATTTGAGATTTGCTTGACGGATTTGTGACACCACCACCACCTCTTGTTAGTAGTCTATAGGATCATATTATTGTGTGTTTCTATTGTTGCTAACCATGGCAGGATCACAAGCCGACGAGACTGACTGGGAGAACATGACGAATAAGGAGTTGCATGATGAATTTCAGCAAATGATGAGTGGACAGGTGCAAGATGTGCTAAACAGATTTGAAGAGGCCATGGAGAAGATAGATGGCATGGAGAAGACATTCGAAACAAAGCTCGATAACATGTTTAATGAATTGCTCGCGCGTCTTCCACCACCACCACCGGCTGCACCTAATGCACCTTTACAACAACAACAACAACAACAACAATAACAACAACAACGACTACCTCCACATCGCGAATCAGCCCTCCGCCGAGCGAGCCATCTCCCTCTTGCACCTGGCCAAACTGTTGGTGCTGCTGTTGATACTTCTGTGGCTCCTGCTGCTGATGCGGAGGAGGATGATTTTGCGGGAGATTACGAGGATGAGGTTGATCAAAATCAGAACTACGTGCCACCACCAGCACCGCAACCACCAGGTCGTCCACATGCAAATAATGGCAATGGTAGGCTCACTCTCAGGTACGTGATCATGACCATCTCCCTAAACTGAAATTGAATATTCCACCATTTGAGGGTAGATATGTTCCTGATATATATCTTACTTGGGAGTTAGAAACTGAACAACGATTTACATGTTTACAATATCCCGAGGAGCGACGTGTTCCTGCTGCTGTTTGTGCTTTCACTAGTTTTGCATGTTTTTGGTGGTCTGAGCATTGTAGATTATATCCTATTCCAGCTACTTGGGCTGCTTTGAAATATGCTATGCGTACTCGTTGGGTTCCACCATATTATCAACGTGAATTACTTCAAAAATTGTAGCGTTTAAGACAAGGAAATTTTTTTTGTAGAAGAATATTATCAGGAATTACAAACTGGCATGATTAGATGTGGTATTGTTGAGGAGAATGAAGCTATGCTTGCACGTTTTATGGGTGAATTAAATAAAGAGATTCAGACCATTCTAGAGTATAAGGAGTATACTAATATCACTCGTTTATTCCATCTTGCTTGTAAATCTGAACATGAAGTGCAGGATCGACACGCATTGGCGCGAACTAACTTTTCTGCAGGTCGATCTTCATCATGGACACCACGTGCATCCTCTACTTTCATTGCACCAGCACCTCCATCAGGTGCCACCTCCAGCCGTGATACAAGAAAGCAGACACAACCACCACTATCTGCCAAGAGCGCACCTGCTGGGCTTGCGCAGAGTTCTGCTTCTTCCATGGCATCAACAGGGCACACAAGTGATATTATTTGTCGTCATTGTAAGGGAGGAGGTCATTATGCGAGAGAATGCAAATCTCCGCGTGTGATGATTGCTACCGCGGATGGTGGATATGAGTCCGCTAGTGACTATGATGAGGAGACTTTGGCTCTTATTACACGTGAAGAACATGGTGGAGATGATTCTGATCATGAGACGCAATACATGGCTCCTGAAGATGCTCACAGGTATGAATGTTTAGTTGCTCAACGTGTTTTGAGTGTGCAGGTCACACAAGCTGAGCAAAATCAGAGGCACAATTTGTTCCATACCAAGGGAGTTGTGAAAGAACGTTCTGTGCGCGTCGTCATAGATGGAGGAAGCTGCAACAACTTGGCTAGCATGGAGATGGTGGAGAAGCTTTCTCTCACCACAAGACCACATCCACATCCTTACTACATCCAATGGTTCAACAACAGCGGCAAGGTTAAGGTAACACGTACTGTTCGTGTGCATTTTAGTATCTCTACATATGCTGATTATGTTGATTGTGATGTGGTACCTATGCAAGCATGATCCTTATTACTTGGTAGACCATGGCAATTTGATAAAAATTCTGTACACCATGGTAGAAACAATCACTATACTCTTGTTCATAAGGATAAAAATATTACTTTGCTTCCTATGACTCCTGAATCCATTTTGAAAGATGATATTAATGGAGCTAATAAAGCAAAACAGGAGACGAATAAGAGTGAAAATCAGATTGTTGCAAAAGAATTTGAGCAACAAATGAAGCCTAATAATAAACCATCTAGTGTTGCTTCTGAAATCAAATTGAAAAGTGCATGTTTACTTGCCACCAAATCTAATATTGATGAGCTAGATTTCAGCGAATCTGTTTGCTATGCTTTTGTGTGCAAAGAGGCATTATTTTCATTCGAGGACGTGCCTTCCTCTTTGCCTCCTACTGTCATTAACATTTTGCAGGAGTTCGCTGACGTCTTTCCAGAAGACGTGCCACCGGGATTACCACCTATTCGAGGGATTGAGCATCAAATTGACTTAATTCCCGGTGCATCATTACCCAACCGTGCACCATACCGTACCAATCCAGAGGAGACAAAGGAGATTACGCGTCAAGTACAAGAACTGCTCGACAAAGGTTATATACGCGAATCCCTTAGTCCTTGTGATGTTCCTATCATTTTAGTGCCAAAAAAGGATGGTACGTCACGTATGTGCGTTGATTGTAGAGGCATTAACAATATTTCTATTCGCTATCGTCATCCTATTCCTAGGCTAGATGATATGCTTGATGAATTGAGTGGCTCTACAATATTCTCCAAAGTTGATTTGCGTAGTGGATACCATCAAATTCGTATGAAATTGGGAGATGAATGGAAAACAACATTTAAAACTAAGTTTGGATTATATGAGTGGTTAGTCATGCCTTTTGGGTTAACTAATGCACCTAGTACTTTCATGAGGTTAATGAACGAAGTTTTACGTGCTTTCATTGGACGATTTGTGGTAGTTTACTTTGATGACATATTAATTTATAGCAAATCTTTGGAGGAACATTTGGAACATTTACGTGCTGTTTTTGTTGCTCTACGTGATGCATGTTTGATTGGTAACCTTGGAAAGTGCACCTTTTGCACCGACCGAGTATCTTTTCTTGGCTATGTTGTTACTCCACAGGGAATTGAAGTTGATAAAGCCAAGATTGATGCTATTGAGAGTTGGCCGCAGCCCAAAACAGTCACACAAGTGAGGAGTTTCCTTGGCCTCGCTGGTTTCTATAGGCGTTTTGTGAGAGATTTCAGCACCATTGCTGCACCTCTCAATGAGCTTACCAAGAAATATGTGCCTTTTCTTTGGGGTACCGCACAGGAAGAAGCCTTCTCGGTATTGAAAGATAAGTTGACACATGCTCCTTTACTCCAACTTCCTGATTTTAATAAGACTTTTGAGCTTGAATGTGATGCTAGTGGAATTGGATTAGGCGGTGTGTTATTACAAGATGGCAAACCTGTTGCATACTTTTCTGAAAAATTGAGTGGGCCTAGTCTGAATTATTCTACTTATGATAAAGAATTATATGCTCTTGTTCGGACTTTAGAAACATGGCAACATTATTTATGGCCCAAAGAATTTGTTATACATTCTGATCATGAATCTTTGAAACATATTAAAAGTCAAGCTAAACTGAATCGTAGACATGCTAAATGGGTTGAATTCATTGAGACTTTTCCTTATGTCATTAAACACAAGAAGGGAAAAGAAAATGTTATTGCTGATGCATTGTCTCGCCGCTATACTATGCTTTCACAACTTGACTTCAAAATATTTGGTTTGGAGACCATCAAAGATCAGTATGTGCATGATGCTGATTTGAAAGATGTAATGCAGAATTGTAAAGAAGGAAGAATGTGGAACAAGTTCGTCGTTAACGATGGATTTGTGTTTCGTGCTAACAAGCTATGCATTCCAGCTAGCTCCGTTCGTCTTTTGTTGTTGCAGGAGGCGCATGGCGGAGGATTAATGGGACACTTTGGCGTGAAGAAGACGGAGGACGTACTTGCTACACATTTCTTTTGGCCAAAGATGAGACGGGATGTTGAGCGTTTTATTGCTCGCTGCACTACATGTCAAAAAGCTAAGTCACGACTCAATCCTCATGGTTTATATATGCCTTTGCCTATACCTAGTGTTCCTTGGGAGGATATATCTATGGACTTTGTTTTAGGTTTACCTCGAACAAAGAAGAGGAGGGATAGCATATTTGTTGTCGTAGATAGATTCTCGAAAATGGCACACTTTATACCATGTCATAAAAGCGATGATGCTGTTAATGTTGCTGATTTGTTCATTCGTGAAATTATTCGCTTGCATGGTGTGCCAAATACTATTGTTTCAGATCGTGATACTAAATTTCTTAGCCACTTTTGGAGATGTTTATGGGCTAAGTTGGGGACTAAACTGCTTTTTAGTACTACTTGTCACCCCCAAACTGATGGACAAACTGAAGTAGTCAATAGAACGTTGTCTACTATGCTTAGGGCTGTTTTGAAGAATAATAAGAAAATATGGGAGGAATGCTTGCCTCATAGTGAATTTGCTTATAATCGTTCATTGCATTCTACTACTAAGATGTGCCCTTTTGAAGTTGTGTATGGTTTCCTACCTCGTGCACCTATTGATTTGTTGGCTCTTCCATCTTCAGAGAAGGTTAATTTTGATGCTAAACAGCGTGCTGAATTGATTTTAAAAATGCATGAGTTAACTAAGGAAAACATTGAGCGTATGAATGCTAAATATAAACTTGCTAGAGATAAGGGTAGAAAACATGTTTTGTTTGCACCTGGAGATCTTGTTTGGTTACATTTGCGTAAGGATAGATTTCCGGATTTGCGCAAATCAAAGTTAATGCCACGTGCTGATGGTCCCTTTAAGGTGTTAGAGAAAATAAATGATAATGCATATAAACTTGAGTTGCCTGTAGATTTTGGGGTTAGTCCCACTTTTAACATTGCAGATTTGAAGCCTTATTTGGGTGAGGAAGATGAACTTCCGTCGAGGACGACTTTATTTCAAGAAGGGGAGGATGATGAGGACATCAATACAATTGTTACACCCACAGCCCCTGCTGCTATAAATACTGGACCAATTACTAGAGCTCGTGCACACCAACTAAATTACCAGGTACTTTCGTTTCTTGGTAATGATTCTAATGTTCATGAGAATATGATGCTGCCTAAATTGGATACATTTGTTTTGCTTACAAATGAAGGGCCTAGCTTGGAGAAGAATGAACATTGGATTAAGAACAAGCATGGAGATGATGGCATGCGCAAGGGGAACAAGAACGGAGTTACAAGTGATGATTTCAGGACTTTGAAGCCACCATAATGGGTGCATGAAGCCTTGGACGAAATATACAAGATGCCACTTCATAAATTTTGTCCCGAGGCTATTATAGGTGCCGCGTCACCTTATTATTGGGCCAGGCCCATGTAATTTCGAAATACATAAGTATAGGCTATTTTTAGAGTCCGTATGTGTGGGGAAACAAGAGATAGGGTTGATTTCGGACCCCTCCACCAAGGGTCACGAAATTTCCCCCTCTTCCTCCATATATACAACCCTTAGGGCATCGTTTAGACTTTGGGTTTTGTTTAGATTAAAAGTTCGCCATAGCTGCAACTTCGCGTACTTCGTTTGTGTTCAACGACCAGACAAAGGCGTCACAGAACCCCACCTTGATCAATAAAGCTTTCATCTTATATTCGCAATATCTAGGTTGCAATCTCAGTTTCTTCCTTGTTCTTCGTTTGCTCGTAGGAAACAGACCCTCATGGTCAGGTTGATCGTGCTCCGACGTGGTCAATAACCTCGCATGTTCGTAGTCGGATCGTCAAAGTCGACTGCCACCAAAGCGATATCCATCATCTCATCAAAAGAGGGGACACCTTTGCCTCTATCAGCTTGAAGGGGTTAAAGCGGACACAAGGACGCAAGAGAGTTTATACTAGTTCGGCCCCTTCGATGAAGGTAAAAGCCTACGTCTAGTTGTGATGGAATTGATGGGGTTTTGATGACTAGGGAGCAAACAAGCTTCGCCTATGTCTCGAGTTGTTGTCTGTTCTCTGAACCGCCGCCGGGTCGTCCCCTTATATACACGAGTGACTCTCGTTGGCTTACGGAGTCCTAATACCGGCTCATAGATGTGTCCGGTTTGGTCTCTTCTTATTCCTAACTTACAATACAGGTTAACTACTAACGCCGGTTTACGGCTGCAGGCCTTGAGCCGACCATGGGCCTTGAGCCCTCCTCTATCTTCCTGGGCTTTAACTTACTTAACTACTGACGAAGTTAACCCGGCCCAGATAGGCCGGTTTACGCCCAGTAGTAATATCCCCAACATTAGGCCCCAGATTGATTTGAACGGGTTCATGTCAATCCTTTAATAAAAGCTTCATTTTCAACATCTTCTTATAAATTGGTAAACCGCCATGATGTCATCTTCTCTGATTGCTGTAAACCGGAGTGACGTCACCTATCATAACGAAGCTATCCATTATGCTTATTTGTTTAATAGATCGGCGGAAATCGAGGCGACAGCTCCGTTTTGTGTCCCCTTGATTGCCGCGCCTGACTCATGTTCTTTCGCCTTATAAATAGGACCGAAGGGTCATTTCTTTTCTCCTTCCGTGCCTTCTTCATCTTCCTCGCGTCGCCAGCCTCGGAGCTCCGCCGCCGCCGTCGACCTCTGCCTCATCCTTGGCCACTGCATCAACCTGAGCGTACCAGAACATCGCGGCAACCTTCCGCATCTTCCTCAGCTTCGGTAAATCTTCTATCTTTCCCCCCGCAGATCTGGCCTAGGGTTTTGCCGTTCTTCAGTGTTCATCGTCTGCCTCTTGCTCATACAATAGATCTTTAGATGAATCCGCAACTCTTTATTCTGGGCAATGATAGTTGTTTGACCTTCGCCTTTACTTATGCATCTCAAACCATGGGTCTATATGAACATTTTGCTCATTGGTTTGGTACTGCTCCTTTGAACCTCTAAGTTTTTATCTCTTCTCTGAACTTGCTTCAGATCCAATGCTGTAAAGAAATCTTGTGAAACCTGTTTGTGCGTATTTGTCCATCCGCAATCTCAGCTTTTCAATGTTTAGATCAGGCGGTTTAACCTTATAGAAAATTTTCCAAACCGGTATATGCCATTAGTCCCCTTGTTGAACCGCCAGATGTTGGTTGCTTCATGAAACTCCGGTTCAAATAGTTCTGTCTCCGGTTTAATAGTGCCCATACCAACGTACCTTGATCAAATGCATTTTTGAACCGGGATCTTCTACCTTGTAGATTCCATCATGGCCAAGCAAGTATATGAGTGCAATTGGGTTCCTTCTCGCGTCACAGAGGATCAACTGGACGATTTAGTCCTGATTGGCGCTTTAGGCAGCAAAGATACCATCCATTGGAGGGCTCCTGGCAAAGAATGCCCCCCCACACCTCGAGAAGGAGAGGTTGTTGTTTTCGTAGATCACTTAGCCCGGGGCTTTAAGCCGCCCGGTTCCAAATTTTACCGGGATGTTTTAGCCGATTTCCAACTCCATCCGCAAGACACTGGCCCCAACTCTGTTACAAATATGTGCCACTTCCAAGTGCTCTGTGAGGTGTTCTTTCAAGAGGAGCCCACAGTGGAATTGTTCAGAGATCTTTTCCATCTAAACCGCCATACTGAGTTTACTGATGGCTCTAATACGGAGTTGGGTGGCATGGCGATTCAGAAAAGGAAAGAGGTCACATACCCTCACGCCAAGCTGCACAGTCACCCCAAGGAGTGGAATCAGACATGGTTCTACTACAAAGACACCTCCCCTGCTGGTGAGAATCCCTTGCCTGGCTTTCGTCCGGAGCGGCTCAGCAATACACACCCTTTTCCTCAAAGATTGACTGCCCAGGAGAGAAGCAAATATGCTCCCCAGCTGTCAAAGCTCAGAGCCTTTATGGCCAATGGTTTAATAGGGGTTGATCTCGCTCGCTGTTGGATATCATGGAGCATACTGCCCCTTAGTCAGCGCTCTGGTTTGATGTGCGAGTATACCGACAGTGTTGATGACCCACTGCGACATTCAAAACTCCAACTCTCCAGTGAAGAAATCACAGAGGCTGTGCATAAGATACTGAATGAACCGAAACATATCTGCGCTAGAACCGGCCTGCTTCCCTTCTGTGCCACCAACAAACCGCCAGCTGTAAGACTTTGATTTTTCTATTTGCTAATTCTGTTATTGATATGTCTGGTCATTGTTTTTAATATCAGTGTCTGCATAATCAGGGCAATGATCCGTTTTGGAGCAAAAAACTGCCGCAGGAGAAACCAGAAAAACTAGACAAACCGGAAAGAGCAACCCGGCAAAAGACTAAAGCTGTGAAGAAGACTGCCCACAGGAAAAGAACCACTGCATCTTCTAATCCGGCCGCTGATGATGGTGTAGATAATCCGGACTTTGAGGTAGAGCTTGACTCACTTGGTTTATTTTTCATACGTCTTATTGATGATGATATTTGTCAGGATGATGCCGAAGCCAGCCACGCGGATGTTGCAGAGGTAATTATTCTCTCTTCCGATTCAGAAACTTTGCCTTCACAAAAAATCCGCCAAGCAAACCGGAAAGTTAAATTTTCTCATCCTCTTGCCTATTTGGATCCTAACTTTCTTATGAAGACCCAACAACACGAAGCTCGTCGCACAACCCGGCACAGCGGCCAGGTAGTTACCTCTACTGGTTTACCGAATAGTTCGGTTCGGAAACGCCATTCAGAGGTCTCTAATTTTCTTGTCAGTGCTTGTCCTAAAGCGGTCTGCTTTCGTCAACCTCTTAATCCGTCTGACTCCGATTACCAGGTTACTTCCCACTCATCTTCTGGCGAGTCCTCGGCTACTCATCTCCCATCGCTTAAAATGGTGCTTGGGTAAGCTATACTTATTGTGATGTTTGCAGTACATCGCCTGAGAACATATGCTATATTTGATTTTATTATTCTTCTCAGGACCAAACCTAGGCCAAGCAAGAAAGCCCGCCTGGACAAAGCGGCCGAAGAAGATGTCGTTCTTGAAGCAGACAAGACACCCAATGCTGAAGCGGCTATTCCTAAGGATATTCCCAACGATCCACCGCAGCCAGATGATGATCTTATTGCTGAAGAGAGACCTACTGATACCTCAGGTCCTATCCATCAGCCCAAGGTTCCATCCGGATTGAAAGCTCCACCGGTCCAGCAAAACCTACTGACAAGCCAACAGCTCCAGTGCAAACCGGCGGTACCAAGGATGATGAGGTTGTCATTACTGGCACTGGCCATACCGAGCCAAGCAATCCTGTCGCTTTATCCAAACATTCTGCCAAGGAAGAATTTGCTGCTTTTGGCAAAGGCAAGTGGAACGCTGATCTGACGACTTACGCTGCTCTGAACGCCCAAGATATCCATTCCGGCTATCTGAACCGGTTGTATACCAGCCGTGACTACGAAGCCGGTCTGGTTAATATGATGAAAGATAAATATGAGATAACTTCCATATGCTCCTTCCTGCTTGTATGCTTCCATTCTTGCTGACTCTCCTAGCCCCCAAGGGCCGGTTTGAAATATTCTTTCAAACCGGGACTTAATAATATAAATCTTGATGCTTTGAGATTTGCTGATGTAGCCCCCAAGGGCCGGTTCAACTTAGCGTAGTTAAACCGGTACTTTAAGTAATTGAAACTGCCGCATTAGAATATATATGATCAAATAGCCATTAGCCCCCAAGTGCCAAGTTGAATGCTTGTATTGATCTTGGGACTTTGTAAACAATTGAAAGATGAAGATCGAATATGCATTAGCCCCCAAGTGCTAAGCGCATAACTTGTTATGTGGTTGGTACTTGAATCCTTCTACCGATTTGTTGAAACATATATCTGTATGCATGCAGGCGGAGCTGAAGACGAAAGAAAACCAAGTCATCGATCTTCAAGAAAACCTGAAAACCGAATAGGCTAAAACCTCCAAAGCAAAAGAGGAATTGGCCAGTGCTTTAAGCGCCATGGAACAACTTAAGGAGAACTTCAAGAAGAAACGGGCGGATTGGGCCACTGAAAAGTCCGCTTTGATCAAACGAGCAGAGCATGCCGAGGCCGCACTAAAACCAGTGACGGATGAACTGACCAGCATAAAGCGGCACGTTCATGCCATGACCACTGCTATCTTTGGTAAGCCAGCTTGCCTTCTGAGTTGGCTCTACCTTCTTACAGAGTCGCCGGTTTATTAACCCTTTATGGTATTTCAGGGACACGCATTGGTCACTTGGGGTCAGATGTGCAGAAGAAATTGAAAGCCGCCTATACATTGGTTGAACAATTGTATACTGGTGCCCAGCGGATCATCTGTACCGCGTCTCATAACAAACCGGCGCCCACTTTGATTCAAGATACTCTGATGAAACTGTCAGTGCTTCCTGCCCGGGTTGAAGAGCTGAAGAAATCTGCTGCTCGAACCGGTGCAATCAATGCCTTAATCCGGGTAAAAGCCTGGGTGCCGGATTTTGATCCTATTGAAGCGGCTCAGGGCTATCCCAGCTTGAAGGAAGACGGGTCAGAATTTGGTGAAGTGGATCTGCAAGCAATAAACCGGGAGGTACGTCCACTAGCCTGTCAGTTGGCTGAGAAAGCAGACTTGTCTCATTATCAAGCACAATATGATAGTCAGAACAAGCGAATAGCTGCGCCAATCCATGAATCGGAAAATCTGATCCCTCCAATCCGTAAGCATACTTACGCTCCCGATATTGACCCGTCATTGCTGATCCATGATGAAGCTGTTTTTCAAGCATTAATGGGAATCGACTGGACAACTGTGGATTTCCAGCCACTGGGTAGAGAAACGGAAGCTGAAGCGGCACAGGATGACCCACAACCATCAGGCCAGGCTGGTGGCCAAGCTTGAACCGGAAGCCGGTTTTAAAACTGCCTCTCCTTTGTGAAAACCAATTATATTATTATGGGCACCATGTTGCCTTGTAATAGGCTAGCTGATACCTTTGGTGTTGATATGCCTTCGTGCATAACTTGTTCTTCCTGTGGTAATGAACTTTCCAGAACACTTTCTGCCATCGTTGAGTGTGAATTTGGCTTGGCCAACCTTGAAGCGGAGTTTTGCAAACCCACACTGTTGGACGAGATAACAGCTCCTGTATATATATATGACGCTTGAATTATTGACATGAGCAATTGGTAGCCCCCAAGGGCCGACTCATTATAATATGATGAGTCGGGTCTTCAATAAGACTAGTAAAAATTACTTTGCATTAGCCCCCAAGTGTCATGGTGCATGCTTGCAGCGACATGAGACTTGCATGTAATCTCAATTTGAATAATGTAGCCCCCAAGTGCCGGGTTGTAAGCCTGCAGCGACTCGGGACTATTCCTTCTATTGTAGAATAAATCATATCCTTTGATAAAAGAGTAGACATTGTGCTATATAATGTAATCCGGTATGAAAACCTTATTCATTCAACATCATAATGAAATTTCATCCAATTTTGGCTATTTGAATAATATAACCCAATGATTTATAAGCGCATGATTCCAATGGTGCAATCCAAATATATACTGGCGACTTGTTGTCCAAAGCCAGGCCGGTTTAACAAACCTGTTTCTGCATACAACAAGTTTAAAGTGTCCTGGCGGTTTACCGCCGGACGGGTCATAATACCCAACATATAACCCGGGTTTATAACCAAGGCTGCACTTAAGAATAATCAAATATGAAATATATCATACCTGTGACATTGAATCACATCGTTGGTTTTACCAACTTTTTGTAGTAGGGGTGATAACCCAAATCTTGAGTACTGATAACTCCTTCCATATTGTGCCGGTTTATAATAAAACCATGCCGGGTTGTGATAAACACCGTGTTACTCCATAAGAGGATGTTAACAACAAGGATCAAACCGGGCAAATAGTCTCCGGATTGACGTGAACTGTGTTTCGTCAATTGATTGGTAAAAAACTTCGTCGGTTTAAAAAAACGCAATAAAAAGAAAAAAAAAACCCTTCAAAGAAAAGTGTGAAGCAAAAGCAAAAAACGTTTGCCAAAAAAGGTTTATTTAAGCTGATCAAATGGCGTTACCATGGCCAAACACGACCAAGCTCCCGTTAGGTGTAACTATGGTTCTAGTCAGCCAGGTCCCCAAGTGATTCTGTGGCATTTATGCCGACCAAATGGCATGGTCATGGTTCGGGTTCGACCAAGCCCCCAAGTGATTCTGTGGCCTTAGGCCGATCAAGAGGCATGACTGGTTCAGACATGACCAAGTCCCCAAGTGATCTGGTGGCTCTCGCCTATCAAGAGGCATGGTATTGGTTCGGACACGACCAATCCTCCAAGTGATATAACACGATGCTTTTAGCAAAGCGAACTCAAGGGGTAAACCGGAGGCCGCTTTAGAGCAACTCCGTGTAACCTCACATGATGTAAAAGAACAGAGACCCCGCTTTATGAAGCAGAAGCCCCCAAGTGATCTATAATATGTCAGGCCAGTAAGGTGGGATACCCATGTTCGAACCGTGCATCGTGGCAGCAGGTCCTCTTTGGCACTTTTTAACTTTTTTGCAAGAGATAAATTCTTCTTGAACCGGGATCTTGAACCGGATATTGAGAGCTTCAAAGCTTTGTGGGAGACATCTTTCCCTTGAACCGGATTTTAAACCGGAATCTTCATTTTAGCCGGAAATTTTCTGACGGCCTTTAAAACTCGAACTTGCAAGAAGTTAATTCCTTTTTGAACCGGAAATTCTTAAACCGGATTTGAGAGCTTCAGAGCTTTGTTGGAGAACAAATTTCCCTTGTACCGGATTGTAAACCGGAATCCTTTTCTGATGACCCAAAACTTCTTCATTGAGCCGGGATTTTGTAACTGTCATATACTTTCTAATCCGGAAACCTTCTGACAGCACGATGTGAATCCGGGACCGGGTTATCTTTCCCTCCAACGTATTGGGGTTCTTGACTTTACTAAAAACTGGCAACGTTTGCTAAGTCATATCATTGTAGCCCCCAAGTCTCAAGGTGACTCGAGGAGTTGGCTTGAGATTCTCCATATTTGACCGTGATGTAAACCGGTATAACTTGTATATCATTGGCGTTGATAGCACGATGTGAATCCACAGAAGGTTGAGGTGACTGCGGCGGGTTATAAACGATCCCGTATGAGCCGTGTCAGCAACTCGGCCAATGGTTCCTTCCAACTGGCTCCTTGAAGTTTAACCAAACTGTAGTAGCGGCGACTTGTGTGCATGTCCATTGAACCATCCAGTGCAGACGACGGTTGATGATAATTTGCCTCCAATTTGTGGGAAGAAAGGCAGGCTACCCATGTTCATACTCAAGAAATAGCTCATGCAGACAGGTGCGGCCCGGTATGTTGATGTAGACCAGGCCGCGAGAGACGGACGACCGCAACATCAGAGGTAGCTCGGACAGATGAGTCGGTCGCGGTATTGTAAGCTGGTGCAGACGGGGAAGATCGGCACCGGTGTCATAAACCGGCTTGGACGGGCGAGTTAATCGCGGGCGCGGTCCCGACAAGCTGATGTAAACCGGGCCACATGGGCGGCGACCTTCTCACGTTCATTCACCGGGTGGTAGGACACGGACGAAACACCAGTGCAGAATGTTGCTAGCGCGTGCTCCGTGCCCGTAACATAGCGCCTCATTTGTAATGAACAATTGTCCTGCATAAACAGTATTGCAGACCAAGGCAAAGATAAACTGCTCTTTGATAAAAATAATATGTATTAATAAAATATATTTCATATGGGTATCACCTGATGTGTTTAGGCCGGAAATTACCCGCCACGAAGTTGATGATAACTGTATGAAGCTGAAATTAATCACGGGTGAACTGGCCACAGTGTGGTAAACCAGTGCGGACGGGGGGTCGAGTGGATCCAGTCGCGGCTGTACGAGTACGCTTCCTGTTGGGCCAAAGCTGTCCTCAGATGTTCCTTGACCCGTCGCGTCTCTACTGCCTGCGGCGAGTCACCTTCAATTGGAATGGCCTCCAGCCGTGCAGTAGCGGCAACAAGATTGTCCATTGGGTTGGAGTAGTGACCCGGAGGTGATAAAGCATCCTGAGGTATAACGGTGTTTTGACGAGGCAGGTCCACCTGACGAGGTTGAACCGGTGCATCGGTCCCAGGGGCTTCTGCCCGGTTCCCCTCCAGCGGATTGCCGGCTCTTGGTCCTGGAGTGTTGAAAAGGTCTCTGGCCTCGAAAACCGGAGGTAAGCGGGATCGGTGCTTCCTCCTCATGACTTCATGCGACGCGCTCTGGTCCAATATAAGCCTGTAGGCCTGTGCGTCTAAAGCGGCCCGCCCGGTGTCCTCAGCCGCCAGATCCGCCTTGGCCTGGGTGATCTGTTCCTTTACCTTTGCAATCTCCGTGTTGTGAATGTCCTGATCTGGCGGATTAACTTCCGCCATAAGCACATCCAACGCATCAAATAGTTCTGATAGAACCTGAGCCGGCGGGCGCATAGGGCCTCCCGCCCCGGCAGCCGTCGCCGGTGCTGAACCGGAGATCGTTGCCTCGGATGTCGAAGAATGAAGCGCTGCTTGTGTTCCGGCCATGAATATTCCAACCCGGTTGGGCAGATCAGAGGGGTCCGGAATACTGTCGCCATCGGAACAGCTCCCAATCCGGCCATCTTGTAGCTGATAAAGAGATTTGGTTTCTCCGGTCAAAGATTCGTCACCGGAACAAACGACAGTCGCCCCGCGAAACTCTGATCCGTCCTCATAACTTCCTCCATGGATGACTCCCATGAAGGCACGCTTCATGGCCAGTTTAACCCGGGCGGATTGCGCATGCTGAGCCGTCTCGACGAGGTCGGTGCAGATGTCCGGCTCAGGGCCCGGTTCACCGATCTTGCCAATGAAAATGTGAATGCTACCAAAGGGGACCCGGTACCCGTACTCAATTGAGCCGGCCTCGGGGCCCCAGCCTGCGTCGTCGATGTAGAGCTTGCCGCGACAACTCTTAGTCATCCGGCTTACAACGTAGCCCTCGAGTCCTTCAAAGCGGCCCTCCAAGAACCGGAAACCATCATGCGATTGCCCCACGGTGGGCGCCAACTGTCGTGGTTTTGTCACGGCAGATGTCCTAGAGAAAGGACTTAGTCGTGGAGCCATCGCGACGGGTTAGCTTGAAGGGGTTAAAGCGGACACAAGGACGCAAGAGAGTTTATACTAGTTCGGCCCCTTCGATGAAGGTAAAAGCCTACGTCTAGTTATGATGGAATTGATGGGGTTTCGATGACTATGGAGCAAACAAGCTTCGCCTATGTCTCGAGTTGTTGTCTGTTCTCTGAACCGCCGCCGGGTCGTCCCCTTATATACACGGGTGACTCTCATCGGCTTAC
This sequence comes from Triticum dicoccoides, assembly GCF_002162155.2. Classification (NCBI taxonomy): domain Eukaryota; kingdom Viridiplantae; phylum Streptophyta; class Magnoliopsida; order Poales; family Poaceae; genus Triticum; species Triticum dicoccoides. Next base: position 318,953,968 of record NC_041386.1, on the reverse strand, counting down.
GGAGTCCCAATACCGGCTCATAGATGTGTCCTGTTTGGTCTCTTCTTATTCCTAACTTACAATACAGGTTAACTACTAACGCCGGTTTACGGCTGCAGGCCTTGAGCCGACCATGGGCCTTGAGCCCTCCTCTGTCTTCCTGGGCTACTTACTTAACTACTGAGAAGTTAACCCGGCCCAGATAGGCCGGTTTACGCCCAGTAGTAATATCCCCAACAGTCACAGAACCCCACCTTGATCAATAAAGCTTTCATCTTATATTCGCAATATCTAGATTGCAATATCAGTTTCTTGCTTGTTCTTCGTTTGCTGCAGGAAACAGACGTTCGTGGTCAGGTTGATCGTGCTCCGACGTGGTCAATAACCTCTCAGAGTTGGTTTAGCGATTGCTAAGGCGCGACGTCCTCACACGTTTGTAGTCGGATCGTCAAAGTCAACTTAATTCCGAGTTGATATGACGGGACACCTTTGGCTCTATCACAAACACAAGATAAATCACTCAATTCCGAGTTGATATGAGGAGTCAAAAAATTCTAAAACTAGTCTGAAAAACTATAATAAGCTTTGTTCATGAACTTCGAAGGGCAAAAAGACCTATTTAGAAGCCGATTTTGAGGTGCCATATGTTGAACTAGCTTCTGCAACTATTTAGATGCGGCTCATCGCTAGCTTTCATTTGAGTACTCACGGAGCCAAAACGGACTTCGTATGAGGAAGTTATGCCTGTTTTACTGAACGGTGCACAAAACAGATTCCAATCCGAATTCAACTACGAGATTGAGTCTAGATAGATCCGAATTTTGTTTTTTTTTCTTCTCTCTTTTTTTCCTCACACTTTTTTCTTTCTCTCCTTTTTTTCTCTGACTTTTTTAACTTTTTCTCTCTCTTCTTTTTCTGCCTTTTTTTTCTCTCTCCCTCTTTCCAAGACAAATTAGATAAGATGCAGATTGGATCTAGGGAAGATGTGAACGACCTCAACTATGATTGTGACAATGAACAATGGGTAGCACGTGGTGGAAATTGATGGATGGGTGGTGGACAGCGGATGGGATAACGATGCAGCGGCGGCGTGACTAATGTGAACAGAACTCGAAACTCTAAACGAACTACACACTAAGACCAGCAACTCGACATGACGATGCAACCGATAATTCAACTATGCAAGCAATGAAAAGAAAATTGCAAAGGCTCAGACGGGCTTGGACAAAGGATGAATAGATCTAACTTTTTTTTGTGGCTTTTCCTTGGACAATAGGTAAGAAAATAAATCTAATCTAGGAAAAATTGGAAATTCTCACCGAGCAATCTGAAAACTGATACCACTTGATAGAGGCGAGGGTATCCCGATCTTTTGATGAGATGATAACTATCGATTTGGTGGAGACGACTTTGACGATCCGACTACAAACATGCAATGACGTAGCGCCTTAGCAATCGCTAAACCAACTCCGAGAGGTTATTGACCACACCGGAGCACAATCAACCTGACCATGAAGGTCTATTCCTGCACACAATCGAAGAACGAGCAAGAATATGATAAAGCAATCTAAATATAGCGAATATAGATGAAGTATTGATAAAGGTGGGGATCTGTAAGCGGTCTTGGTCTGGTCGTTGGACACAAACAAAGTACACGAAGTTGCAATGGCTAACTTTGAACTAAACAAATCCCAAGGAAAAAGCTACTAGATGGATCTACTTATATAGGAGCAAGGGGTGGAGACCAAGGATGTGGGAGGACGTCCCAAGGCAGCCTAAAAAGGTCGTAACACCTTTGGACTTGTTGTTTGACTCGGATTCTGCTGCAGCGTCAGATTGTTTCGTCAATATCTCAATGCTACGGACGAATTTGAAGGTGATTCCAATTGGGTTGGAAAGAGCACAAAATCTAATTTCCAACTAAAAAATCACCCAATTTGGAGTCCGTATGAAAAAGTTGTTGACTTTTTGAGTCAGGTATGTCTGTGCAGTCTGAATCTGAATCCAGAACGTGAGAGACTTGGACTCTATCTTCTCTTGGCCCAAAAGTGACGTGAGAGGACTTTTTGAACAGAACCTAAACTTCTCCTTTTCCCTTATCTTCATATGTGGATTGTACAAATGTCCCATACACCTACAATTAGACAAAACACAAAAATGTGTGAAGTATTTTTGTTCTGGATAACATAAATAGATTATTGAATAGTTTGCACTAGAAATCACCTGACAAATATGCATGTATGCAATATTTTTGGTCGTATCCAAGGTAGTCATGTCCTCATCATCCCCCCTTCTTGAAAACAAAGTCGTCCTTGGCGTTGCTTAATCTGAAATGTGGCTAACAAAAGAGACAAGGTGTACATGTTGTATATGTATATGTCATCCATTTTTACTTCCCTTGATTTTTGCACATATGACACATGTATACATGAGTAACTTTCATAGTTCATAAAATCTAAAGCCAAAATATTATCACAAGAAGTAGAAGGCATGAAAATATTGCGAATCAGTTTGCACATGTAAGTGAAGCTCTTATTCATTTCAAAAGATTGACAATGTTCATCATTAAACCATCCCAACATTGGTGAATAAACCTTACTTGCATCAAATTTACATGCTACAACATGCTTAAATAAGCAAAAACGCAATAAGTCATTCGACATAGAATCATCACCAAGATTAGAGGCCATATCAAAATGATTAAACATTGGTTCTTTTGCATCAACAGTTAATTCAATGGGTGCACTCAAAATTGTTGATATTTCAGTTATTTGATCACATGACGCATTCATGACAATAACAGGATTCTCTAAAATAGGTGGTGTGCTCAAATCAACAGGTAACTCAAGACATGATGCATTCAAGTTAACTAGGCATGCATCATTCTCATGTGAAGTTATATCATCAATACCTTTATTATTACCTTGTCACAAAGACGTAGCTGATGTTGGTACGGATGTTGACAATGTACCATACTCTTGAGATGACGTCGCGCTCACAATCCGAGGTGGGGCTGCTCTAGTAGGTGCATCGGTGGAGGAACCAACCAACGATGATGAGCATGAACTGGAATAGTAGTTGTTGTTGTCACGCAATGCATCCTCCCGTATCTGTCTCTCAAAGGTACAAGCACGAACATACATACCAGTAATGCAACGAGGAATATACTGAAATCTTGCCTGAATATCATGATTCAAACCACCAAAAAATCTATTCGTTCTATCGTCCTCAGATTCTTCTATGTCACAATGATGCATATAAGATTTGAAATCTTGGTAGTAAGCTTGAATAGTGTTGTTGCCTTCTTTAAATTGTTCAAATTTGTGAAGCAATTCACGACGATAGTAAGGAGGGAAAAATTGTTGTCTCAATACATATTTCAAATCTTTCCAAGTTGTGGGTTGGTTATCAATGTTTTTCTTACAATGCACACTCCACCAAACAGAAGCGAAACCAGTAAATGTTCTAGTGGTAGCTCGCACTCACTCAAGTTCAGAAAAGTCATGGTGACTAAAAACTTGTTCTACTTCAAGCTCCTGATACAGACACCGCAAGTACTTTTGTGGTTCCTTCATTACTGCCAAGTAAAATATTTTCTAGGCGAGAGGCTGGCTGTGGAAAAACGATGCAGAAGTATGTGATTCCGGCTCTACGTCAAAGGAGGGTTTCGCATTCAACAAATCAAAGAGGTATATTAGGCTCCCTGCCTTCACGTACTACCCAAGGCATGCAAAAGCCAGCATTCAGGGATCCAAGTATCACCAGGATTGTAATTGAAGAGATGCCAACTAATTTAATCCCTTCGGATGAAGTGGAGCCTTGCTTTAGAACCCCAAGCAACTACTACAAGTTTAGCCAGAAAAGCAAGCTTACATGAAGGTCTCCTAGTTTTATTATGATGTATTTTTATCCTGTTGTGTGTTTTCTTGTATTTTCATTGAGTCTCATCCATGTCGTGATGTGAGTCGGGCTTAGCCCAAGTTGCATGCGTGCATCTATAAATAAAGGTCATATGGCCATGTAAAAGGGAGGTTTTTTTAGTTTTGAAGGAAATACTCTGAAAACGCATCTGATGGATGCGCCACATTTGTGCTCTTGCGTCCCTCGTTAGGGTTTGATATTGCATCGTGTTTCGGCGGCGTTGATGGTCAAGACACAAGCTCCGTTTTGGTTCTAGCAATTCTGCAAGGGTCAATCCACTCTGCATTCTTTTTCCCTGTAGTTCTACTAGTTCACGGTCTCCGTCTGTCTAATTACTCCGTCGCCGTCGCCGCCGCTAATCACCATTAGCTTAATCCCTCCATCTATCCTGGTACTACTTCACCACGTCTGTACTTCTGATTCATCCACTATATTTCATCTAGCTACTACATACACCTGCAAGCATATCCTATCATCTGTTGTTTTACGTTCTTTGCTAGCAACCCCAGTGCTACCTGTCTGTGCGTGCGGTGAAAGATCGGGCCACCCAAAAAATCATCTCAACGCTACTTGAGGCATATTAGCTCCCAAGCTAGATCAATAGCAGGATTAAATCTACCATCAAATGACGGTAAAAAGATAACCTGACCATGTGCTTGTGTGTGTTGTCCCAACTCTCGTGATGGTGAAGATGTGTCCGTCGTCCAAGAACTTATATCTCCGGAACCCATCATGATTAGTAGACACAAGAAACAAAAATCGAGAATAATGTTCCTATGAGCTACTAGGATGTGGTTGTAAAGTTCTCACAGTAAAGCAAATATCAATATCTTACAAGTTCTTACCATGCGACAGGTGGTGACAGGCAACCAGCGGTGTCAAATAACTCCGAAGATTGTGTAAAGCGATTGTCAGGGGAACATACGTATACACGGTGTAGAAATATGTGGAGCTGAGTTGGCTATATATGGTAGCAAAAGATTAGCAATAATCAATCCAGAGATGCAATGTTGAATAAACGCTCAACGACGGTACTGTGCTGGTCATAGGCTAGACCGAACTAGAGACGCGAGCCTAGAACACTAATGACGTCACGTCATAGCACAACTAGCATCAATGAAGTATACTTAGTAGCTCTGGACAGCAAGATATAAGTGAAGATCAAAACGGCAGTAAAGATAATGATGTGAAACAATAGCCAAGCATGATATATCAACAACTTTATCTCCAACTTTCCTCTGGAAAAGTTTGTGCCAATTTTTTGATAATTTTTTTTCAAGAATGGTATTGACACTAGCTTTCAAACACAAAAGGAATCACTCAATTCCGAGTTGATATGAGGAGTGAAAAAATTCAAAAACTTGTTTCAAAAACTGGAATAAGCTGTGTTCGTGAACTTCGAAGGGAAAAAAGACCTATTTAGAAGCCGATTTTGAGGTGCCAAATATTGAACTACCTTCTGCAACTATTTAGAGGCGGCTCGTCGCTATCTTTCATTTGAGTACTCGCGGAGCCAAAACGGAGATCGTATGAGGAAGTTATGCCTGTTTTACTGAACAGTGCGCAAAACAGATTCCAATCCGAATTCAACTACGAGATTGAGTCTAGATAGATCCGAATTTTGTTTTTTTCTTCTCTCTTTTTTTCCTCACACTTTTTTCTTTCTCTCCTTTTTTTCTCTGACTTTTTTTTTTAACTTTTTCTCTCTTTTTTTCTGCCTTTTTTCTCTCTCTCCCTCTTTCCAAGACAAATTAGATAAGATGCAGATTGGATCTAGCGAATATGTGAACGACCTCAACTATGATTGTGACAATGAACAATGGGTAGCACATGGTGGAAATTGATGGATGGGTGGTGGACAGCGGATGGGATAACGATGCAGCAGCTACGTGACTAATGTTAATAGAACTCGAAACTCTAAACGAACAACACACTAAGACCAGCAACTCGACATGATGATGCAACCGATAATTCAACTATGCAAGCAATGAAAAGAAAATTGCAAAGGCTCAGACGGGCTTGGACAAAGGATGAATAGATCTAAATTTTTTTTGTGGCTTTTCCTTGGACAATAGGTAAGAAAATAAATCTAATCTAGGAAAAACAGGAAATTCTCACCGAGCAACCAGAAAACTGATAGCACTTGATAGAGGCGAGGGTGTCCGATCTTTCGATGAGATGATAACTATCGATTTGGTGGAGACGACTTTGACGATCTGACTACAAACGTGCAATGACGTAGTGCCTTAGTAATTGCTAAAGCAACTCTGAGAGGTTACTGACCACGCCGGAGCACAATCAACCTGACCACGAAGGTCTATTCCTGCACGCAATCGAAGAATGAGCAAGAATATGATAAAGCAATCTAAATATTGCAAATATAGATGAAGTATTGATAAAGGTGGGGATCCGTAAGTGGTCTTGGTCTGGTCGTTGGACACAAACGAAGTACATGAAGTTGCAATGGCTAACTTTTAACTAAATAAATCCCAAGGAAAAAGCTACTAGATGGATCTACTTATATAGGAGCAAGGGGTGGAGACCAAGGAGGTGGGAGGACGTTCCAAAGCAGCCTAAAACTAACCCTAGGTCGTACAAGGTACATGGGCCCAAGTGGAGGTGGTGCAACACCTTTGGACTTGTTGTTTGACTCGGATTCTGCTGCAGCGTCAGATTGTTTCATCGATATCCCAATGCTCCGGACGAATTTGAAGGTGATTCCAATTGTGTTGGAAAGAGCATGAAATCTACTTTCCAATGAAAAAAATATCCCAATTTGGAGTCCATATGGAAAAGTTGTTGGCGTTTTGAGTCAGGTAAGTATGTGCAGTCCGAATCTGAATCCAGAACGTGAGATACTTGGACTTTATTTCTCTTGGCCCAAAAGTGACGTGAGAGGACTTTTTGAACAGAACCTAAACTTCTCCTTTTCCCTTATCTTCATATGTGGATTGTACAAATGTCCCATACACCTAGAATTAGACAAAACACAAAAGTGTGTGAAGTATTTTTGTTCTGGATAACATAAATAGATTATTGAATAGTTTGCACTAGAAATCACCTGACAAATATGCATGTATGCAATATTTTTGGTTGTATCCAAGGTAGTCATGTCCTCATCACCCCCCCTTCTTGAAAACAAAGCTGTCCTCAGCGTTGCTTAATCTGAAATGTGGCTAACAAAAGAGACAAGGTGTACATGTTGTATATGTATATGTCATCCATTTTTACTTCCCTTGATTTTTGCACATATGACACATGTATACATGAGTAACTTTCATAGTTCATAAAATCTAAAGCCAAAAAAATTATCACAAGAAGTAGAAGGCATGAAAATATTGCAACTCAGTTTGCACGTATAAGTGAAGCTCTTATTCATTTCAAAAGATTGACAATGTTCATCATTAAACAATCCCAACATTGGTGAATAAACCTTACTTGCATCAAATTTACATGCTACAACATGCTTAAATAAGCAAACATGCAATAAGTCATTCGACATAGAATCATCACCAAGATTAGAGGCCATATCAAAATGATTAAACATTGGTTCTTTTGCATCAACAGTTAATTCAATCAGTGCACTCAAAATTGTTGATATTTTAGTTATTTGATCACATCACGCATTCATGATAGTAACAAGATTCTCTAAAATAGGTGGTGTGCTCAAATCAATAGGTAACTCAACACATGATGCATTCAAGTTAACTAGGCATGCATCATTCTCATGTGAAGTTATATCATCAATACCTTTATTATTACCTTGTCGCAAAGACGTAGCTAATGTAGGTACGGACGTTGACAATGTACCATTCTCTTTAGATGATGTCGCGCTCACAATCTGAGGTGGCGCTGCTCTAGTAGGTGCATCGGTGGAGGAACCAACCGACGGTGATGAGCATGAACTGGAATAGTAGTTGTTGTTGTCGCCCAATGCATCCTCCTGTATCTGCCTCTCAAAGGTACAAGCACGAACATACATACCAGTAATGCAACAAGGAATATACTGAAATCTTGCCTGAATATCATGATTCAAACCACCAAAAAATCTATTCATTCTATCGCCCTCAGATTCTTCTATGTCACAATGATGCATATAAGATTTGAACTCTTGGTAGTAAGCATGAATAGTGTTGTTACCTTGTTTAAATTGTTCAAATCTGCGAAGCAATTCACGATGATAGTAAGGAGGGAAAAATGTTGTCTCAATACATATTTCAAATCTTTCCATGTTATGGGTTGGTTATCAATGTTTTTCTTATAGTGCACACTCCACCAAACAGAACCGAAACCAGTAAATGCTCTAGTGGCAACTCGCACTCGCTCAAGTTCAGAAAAGTCATGGTGACTAAAAACTTGTTCTACTTCAAGCTCCTGATACAGACACCGCAAGTACTCTTGTGGTTCCTTCATTACTGCCAAGTAAAATATTTTCTAGGCGAGAGGTTGGCTATGGAAAAACGATGCAGAAGTATGTGATTCCGGCTCTACGTCAAAGGAGGGTGTCACATTCAACAAATCAAAGAGGTATATTAGGCTCCCTGCCTTCACGTACTATCCAAGGCATGCAAAAGCCAGCATTCAGGGATCCAAGTATCACCGGGATTGTAATTGAAGAGATGCCAGCTAATTTAATCCCTTCGGATGAAGTGGAACCTTGCTTTAGAACCCCAAGCAACTACTACAAGTTTAGCCAGAAAAGCAAGCTTACGTGAAGGTCTCCTAGTTTTATTATGATGTATTTTTTATCCTGTTGAGTGTTTTATTGTATTTTCATTGAGTCCCGTGTGTGTCGTGATGTGAGTCGGGCTTAGCCCAAGTTGCTTGTGTGCATCTACAAATAAAGGTCATATGGCCATGTAAAAGGGAGGTTTTTTTAGTTTTGAAGGAAATTCTCAGAAAACACATCTGATGGATGCGCCACATTTGTGCTCTTGCGTCCCTCGTTAGGGTTTGATATTGCATCTTTTTCGGCGGCGTTGATCGTCAAGACACAAGCTCTGTTTTGGTTCTAGCAATTCTGCAAGGGTCAATCCACTCTGCATTCTTTTTCCCTCTAGTTCTACTAGTTCACGGTCTCCGTCTGTCTAATTACTCCGCCGCCATTGCCGCCACTAATCACCATTAGCTTAATCCCTCCATCTATCCTAGTACTACTACACCACGTATGTACTTCTGATTCATACACTATATTTCATCTAGCAACTACATACGCCTGCAAGCATATCCTATCATCTGTTGTTTTACGTTCTTTGCTAGCAACCGTAATGCTACCTGTCTGTGCGTGCGGTGATAGATCGGGCCACCCAAAAAATCATCTCAACGCTACTTGAGACATATCAGCTCCCAAGCTAGATAAATAGTAGGATTAAATCTACCCTCAAATGATGGTAAAAAGATAACCTGACCATGTGCTTGTGTGTGTTGTCCCAACTCTCGTGATGGTGAAGATGTGTCCGCCGTCCAAGAACTTCTATCTCCGGAACCCGTCATGATTAGTAGACACAAGAAACAAAAATCGAGAATAATGTTCCTATGAGCTACTAGGATGTGGTTGTAAAGTTCTCACACTAAAACAAATATCAATATCTTACAAGTTCTTACCATGCGGCAGGTGGTGACAGGCAACCAATGGTGTCAAATAACTCCGAAGATTGTGTAAAGCGATTCTCAGGGGAACATACGTATACACGGTGTAGAAATATGTGGAGTTAGGTTGGCTATATATGATAGCAAAAGATTAGCAATAATCAATCCAGAGATGCAATGTTTAATAAACGCTCAACGACGGTACTGTGCTGGTCCTAGGCTAGACCGAATTAGAGACGCGAGCCTAGAACACTAATGAGGTCACGTCATAGCACAACTAGCATCAATGAAGGATACTAAGTAGCTTTGGACAACAAGATATAAGTGAAGATCAAAACGGCAGTAAAGATAATGATGTGAAACAACAGCCAAGCAGGATATATCAACAACTTTATCTCCAACTTTCCTCTGGAAAAGTTTGTGCCAATTTTTTGATAATTTTTTTCAAGAACGGTATTGACTCAAGCTTTCAAAAACAAAAGGAATCACTCAATTCCGAGTTGATATGAGAAGTCAAAAAAAATTCAAAAACTGGTTTGAAATACTGGAATAAGCTGTGTTCGTGAACTTCGAAGGGCAAAAAGATCTATTTAGAAGCCGATTTTGAGGTGCCAAATATTGAAATAGCTTCTGCAACTATTTAGATGCGGCTCGTCACTAGCTTTCATTTGAGTACTCGCGGAGCCAAAACGGACTTCGTATGAGGAAGTTATGTCTGTTTTACTGAACAGTGCACAAAACAGATTCCAATCCGAATTCAACTACGAGATTGAGTCTAGATAGATCCGAATTTTGTTTTTTTTCTTCTCTCTTTTTTTCCTCACACTTTTTTCTTTCTCTCCTTTTTTTCTCTGACTTTTTTAACTTTTTTTCTCTCTTCTTTTTCTGCCTTTTTCTCTCTCTCCCTCTTTCCAAGACAAATTAGATAAGATGCAGATTGGATCTAGGGAAGATGTGAACGACCTCAACTATGATTGTGACAATGAACAATGGGTAGCACGTGGTGGAAATTGATGGATGGGTGGTGGACAGCGGATGGGATAACGATGCAGCGGCGGCGTGACTAATGTGAACAGAACTCGAAACTCTAAACGAACTACACACTAAGACCAGCAACTCGACACGACGATGCAACCGATAATTCAACTATGCAAGCAATGAAAAGAAAATTGCAAAGGCTCAGACGGGCTTGGACAAAGGATGAATAGATCTAACTTTTTTTGTGGCTTTTCCTTGGACAATAGGTAAGAAAATAAATCTAATCTAGGAAAAACTGGAAATTCTCACCGAGCAACCTGAAAACTGATACCACTTGATAGAGGCGAGGGTGTCCCGATCTTTCGATGAGATGATAACTATCGATTTGGTGGAGACGACTTTGACGATCCGACTACAAACATGCAATGACGTAGCGCCTTAGCAATTGCTAAACCAACTCCGAGAGGTTATTGACCACGCCGGAGCACAATCAACCTGACCACGAAGGTCTATTGCTGCACACAATCAAAGAACGAGCAAGAATATGATAAAGCAATCTAAATATTGCGAATATAGATGAAGTATTGATAAAGGTGGGGATCCGTAAGCGGTTTTGGTCTGGTCGTTGGACACAAACGAAGTACACGAAGTTGCAATGGCTAACTTTTAACTAAACAAATCCCAAGGAAAAGCTACTAAATGGATCTACTTATATAGGAGCAAGGGGTGGCGACCAAGGAGGTGGTAGGACGTCCCAAGGCAGCCTAAAACTAACCCTAGGTCGTACAAGGCTCATGGGCCCAAGTGGAGGTGGTGCAACACCTTTGGACTTGTTGTTTGACTCGGATTCTGCTACATCGTCAGATTGTTTCGTCGATATCTCAATGCTCCGGACGAATTTGAAGGTGATTCCAATTGGGTTGGAAAGAGCACGGAATCTACTTTGCAACAAAAAATATCACCCAATTTGGAGTTCGTATGAAGAAGTTGTTTATGTTTTGAGTCAGGTATGTCTGTGCAGTCCGAATCTGAATTCAGAACGTGAGAGACTTGGACTCTATCTTCTCTTGGCCCAAAAGTGACGTGAGAGGACTTCTTGAACGGAACCTAAACTTCTCCTTTTCCCTTATCTTCAGATGTGGATTGTACAAATGTCCCATACACCTACAATTAGACAAAACACAAAAGTGTGTGAAGTATTTTTGTTCTGAATAACATAAATAGATTATTGAATTGTTTGCACTAGAAATCACCTGACAAATATGCATGTATGCAATATTTTTGGTCGTATCCAAGGTAGTCATGTCCTCATCACTTTCCCTCTCTCTCCCTCTTCCTTTTTCTCCTACTCCAACTAGGGAAAGAGGGGAAACCTACTCCTACTGGGAGTAGGACTCCCCCTTGGGCGCGCCATAGAGAGGGTCGGGCCTCCCCTCCTCCACTCTTTATATATGGGGGAGGGGGCACCCCATAGACACACAAGTTGATTGTTTAGCCATGTGCGGTGCCCCCCTCCATTGAATTCCACCTCGGTCATATCGTTGTAGTGCTTAGGCGAAGCCCTGCATCGGTAACTTCATCATCACCGTCATCACGCCGTCGTGCTGACGAAAATCTCCCTCGGCCTCAGCTGGATCAAGAGTACGAGGGACATCACCGAGCTGAACGTGTGCAGATCGCGGAGGTGTTGTGCGTTCGGTACTTGATCGGTTGGGTCGCGAAGACGTTTGACTACATCAATCACGTTTCATAACGCTTCCGCTTTCGGTCTATGAGGGTACGTAGATATACTCTCCCCCTCTCGTTGATATGCATCTCCTAGATAGATCTTGCGTGATCGTAGGAATTTTTTTGAAATATTGCGTTCCCCTACAGTGGCATCCAAGCCAGGTCTATGCATAGATGTTATATGCACGAGCAGAACACAAAGGAGTTGTGGGCATGGGTATATACATATTTCTTGTCGTCACTAGTTGATTCTTGATTCAAGGTATTGTTGGATGAAGCAGCTCTGACCGACATTACGCGTACGCTTACGTGAGACTGGTTCTACCGACGTGCTTCACACACAGGTGGCTAATGGGTGTCTGTTTCTCCAACTTTAGTTGAATCAGATTCAATGAATATGGTTCTTTCTGAAGATCAAAAAGCAATCACTATACCGCGTTGTGGCTTTTGACGCGTAGGTAAGAATGGTTCTTGCTAAGCCTGTAGCAGCCACGTAAAACTTGCAACAACAAAGTAGATGACGTATAACTTGTTTTTGCAGGGCATGCTGTGATGTGATATGGTCAAGACGTGACTATATAAATTGTTGTATGAGATAATTATGTTTTGTAACACAGTTATCGGCAACTGGCAGGAGCCATATGGTTGTCGCTTTATTGTATGAAATGCAATCACCATGTAATTGCTTTACTTTATCACTAAGCGGTAGCGATAGTCGTAGAAGCAATAGTTGACGAGACGACAACGATGCTACGGTGGAGATCAAGGTGTCAAGCCGGTGATGATGGTGATCATGACGGTGCTTTGGAGATGGAGATCAAAGGCACAAGATGATGATGGCCATATCATATCACTTATATTGATTGCATGTGATGTTTATCCTTTATGCATCTTATTTTGCTTAGTACGGTGGTAGCATTATAAGATGATCTCTCACTAAATTTCAAGGTATAAGTGTTCTCCCTGAGTATACACCGTTGCTACAGTTCGTCGTGCCGAGACACCACGTGATGATCGGGTGTGATAAGCTCTACGTTCACAAAATGGAGGAGAATAGTTCTGTCAGTGAACATATAATCAGAATGTCTGGGTACCACAACCACTTGACTCAGCTGGGAGTTAGTCTTCCTGATGATAGTGTTAGTGATAGAGTTCTTCAATCACTGCCACCAAGCCACAAGAGCTTCATGATGAACTATAATATGCAAGGGATGGATAAGACAATTCCCGAGCTCTTCGCAATGCTAAAGGCTATCGAGGTAGAAATCAAGAAGGAGCATCAAGTGTTGATGGTCAACAAGACCACCAATTTCAAGAAGAAGGGCAAAGGGAAGAAGGGGACATTCAAGAAGAACAGTAAGCAAGTTGCTGCTCAAGTGAAGAAGCCCAAGTCTGGACCTAAGCCTGAGTGCTTCTACTGCAAAGGGACTGGTCACTGGAAGCGGAACTGCCCCAAGTATTTGGCGGATAAGAAGGATGGCAAAGTGAAAGGTATATTTGATATACATGTTATTGATGTGTACCTTACTAATGCTCGCAGTAGCACCTGGGTATTTGATATTGGTTCTGTTGCTAATATTTGCAACTCGAAATAGGGGCTACGGATTAAGCGAAGATTGGTTAAGGACGAGGTGACGATGCGCGTGGGAAATGGTTCCAAAGTTGATGTGCTCGTCGTTGGCACGCTACCTCTACATCTACCTTCGGGATTATTTTAGACCTAAATAATTGTTATTTGGTGCCAGCATTAAGCACGAATATTATATCTGGATCTTGTTTGATGCGGGACGGTTATTCATTTAAACAAGAGAATAATGGTTGTTCTATTTATACGAGTAATATCTTTTATGGTCATGCACCCTTGATGTTTTTACTAAATCTTGATAGTAGTGATACACATATTCATAGTATTGAAGCCAAAAGATATAAGTTTAATAATGATAGTGCAACTTATTTGTGGCACTGCCGTTTAGGTCATATTGGTGTAAAGCGCATGAAGAAACTCCATGCTGATGGGTTTTTGGAATCACTTGATTATGAATCACTTGATGCTTGCGAACCATGACTCATGGGCAAGATGACTAAGACCCCGTTCTTCGGAACAATGGAACGAGCAACCGACTTATTGGAAATTATACATACTGATGTATGCGGTCCTATGAGTGTTGATGCTCGTGGTGGGTATCGTTATTTTTTGACCTTCACAGATGATTTGAGCAGATATGGGTATATCTACTTGATGAAACATAAGTCTGAAACATTTGAAAAGTTTAAAGAATTTCAGAGTGAAGTGGAAAATCATCGTAACAAGAAAATTAAGTTTCTACGATTCGATCGTGGAGGAGAATATTTGAGTTATGAGTTTGGTCTTCATTTGAAACAATGCGGAATAGTTTCGCAACTCAGACCACCTGGAACACCACAGCGTAATGGTGTGTCCGAACATCGTAACCGCACTTTATTAGATATGGTGTGATCTATGATGTGTCTTACTGATTTCCCGCTATCGTTTTGGGGTTATGCTTTAGAGACGGTTGCATTCACGTTAAATAGGGCACCTCAAAATCCGTTGAGACGACACTTATGATGCGGAGCATCCTACGATCATCCCCATGTACACTCAAGCATACGCCTTTGGGCCTAAGGTGAACTCGCTCCTCCCGAATCTTCCCTTTTCGCATGTAAGACATGGATGCTACTTCAAGTGTGGACCTTGTGCATACCAAGGTACACCCGAGGAGACCATGGAGAACCCAAGGACCAAGGCCAAGCGTGCGCGGAAGCGACGACGGAAGAAGGCGGAGACAACTCCAGGACCCGGACATCCGGCCGCTGGAGACGACCCCTGCAGCAACAGCCTCCCAGCTGCCAAGTGCTACAGGCCCCGGACATCCGGCGTCTACCCCGGACATCCGGCGCCTCGCCAAGTCCCGCACATCCGGCCTCGGCCTCGGAAATCCGGACACCGCCGAACCCGAGAGCAACAAGACCAACCCCGCCAGCCCGAACATCCGGCCTCCTAGCCCGGACATCCGGCTCGTCGCGAAGCCCTGGACATCCGGCGCCTGTCTACGCACAGTGAACGGGCCAAGGGCCCATGTATCCCTCTTTCCTACTTACCCCTTCGTGGCTTAGACTATATATACTCCCCCACCTCCTTCTAGTTAGGGTTAGCATTGGTTTAGCTCATATTTAGAGATAGAGCATTGCTCATCCACATAGGATCTACTCCACGAGAGAGACCGCGGCCTCTACGGAGAAGATCCCTTTGGATTCAAGACCTCCTTGCGGAGAAGATCATCAAGACCCCCTCTTGGGCGGCCCGCTCAAGACCTCCTCACGGAGAAGACCGTTACCTCTTGTATCGTCCGTTGTTGACTTTGGATCTTGTATCTTCCTTTGTGTTCATGGATCTAGCGCAGGTGTGATCATTCTTGTTGGTTTGAGTGTTCTCTTGTGTTCCCTTCATGATTTTCCCCTCGTTTCCCTCCTCGTGTTCTTCGTGTTCATCGCGGGATCCGCTCCTTTCGTGAAAGATCGGGCCACTAGGGTTCTACCCTACATCATCTTGGATCAGAGCCAGCTTGTCTCTTGATACCATCATCTTGGTATCATGAGCCACGTTGATCACGATTTCGGAGCCTCCCCGTTGTGTTTTCTAGCCTAATTTTGTTGTGTTCTTCCCCAATTTCGAAAATCCCCACCAAAAATAGCCCCAATTTTTTTGATTTGTTGGTTTGATGAGGTTTTGTTGGATTTGATCCATGGATTTGCTTGGTTTCAAGTGGATCTAACATATCCCCACTTTTCCCCACTTTCCATCCACAAAATCCATCAAATTTTGCCCTTGGAATCATCAATTTCCGCCCCCAATTCAAAAATTTCCGCCCCAAACGATATCTGGATTTGTCGGGCCGGACATCCGGGCCATCGGTCCGGACATCCGGGTCCCTGGCCGTACATCCGGCTCTAGGAATGCAAAATCCGCACAGTTCTGGACATACGCCCCCGGAAATCCGGCCCGAGCCCCGGATGTCCGACCCCTGTACATTTCAGCTTTCCCGTTTCACCGTTTTGTCCATAACTAATTCATCCAGAGTTCGATTTTCGCGTTCTTTAGCTCGTTGAAAAGCTCTTAACATCCCCCTTCCAACAAAAATACTACCAACACCATTTGACTCCATCAAAGTTTTGGAACTTTGGCATCTTTGCATAGGGCTTCCACCACAACCTCCGCATAACCACCACCGACTTCCGCAACCTAACCAATTTTGTTCCCCATCGCATTAGTGGTTGTTTGAGTTGTGATTTGAGTCTCCTAAGGTGTTTAGGCTACTTATGGACGGTTGCTTCTTCATCAACCACCAACACCACCATAACATCCGCATAGGCTTACCCACAATACACTTCCGCCACCCCGACTTAACCCAATTTTGTTTGTGTTGTGAGTTGTGTCTCCTAAGGTGTTTAGGCTACTTAGGGACCGTGCTTCCAACTCTGACACCGTGTATAGCCAACCTTACCCTCAACTTCCGCATTACCTACTCGTATAACCTATCATTGCACTTCCACAAAACCACCACCGCATTCCCGCTACCACCATTTGACGCTTGAGATTTTGAGTTCGTCTTTTTTCCGTTTCCTAAGGTGTTTCGGCTACTTAGGGACGAGTCTCCATCATCTTGATATCTCCATCAAGATCACCGCCACTCATCATCACCGCGGACGGTAACCTCCATATCATCTTGGTATCGTGGTATCCCTCCATTGTATATTCCCTTGCCATTGCATTGATAACCCCTAGCCCATTTTGCGTCACTTGCCTATCGAGACTAGCCATTTGAGTATCGCCGGCAACGTTACTTGTGCACATTAGTGATCTACACCATATATTGCATATGTAACATATCATATTGGTATCATATCATCCCTTGTGCCACAAGATTGTTCCCGTATATACCCAATTGCTACCTTGGTTTGTGCATTTCGCATTGTGGCATTACAAAAAAAAGCTTTTAAGCAAAAGAAAAAGAGTGAACAAAGAGCTTGTAAGCAAGTGCCATAGCATCGTACCACATTGCATAAGATTGTCATATCCGATCATCTTGGATCATACCACCGGAACATCATATACATAATATACTTGGGATAGAAGTCGTTACATTTTTGTCTCCTATAGGTTGTGCACAAGTGTCGTATCCACCTATTGAGCAATCGTGCTAGCGTCTCTCTAGAGTTGTGCAACAAGAGCATTTTTCGTGGATTCCACATTTTAAGCTCATTCCTTGGTTGCACGACCCCATTTATCTATCCGTGTGTGTGTTTCCGTGTGCCACATATTGCTATTGGTCTACTTGTTTCACTTGCAAATTTGCGAATCTCTTTCAACATTTTTGACTCTTGCTAACATTTTGCATCAAATTTTTGTGCCACTATCCTCACCAAGCTCCACCATAAACCTTAAACCGACAAGAATTGGTACCAATTGTGCTATTTCCTTGTCCACATTGGAGTGATCATTGATCCACTTTCAACTTCGGTCAAGGTACATTTGGTATTTGTTCTTCTCTTTCTACCACTCATATTTTTCTCTTGGAGTGATGGATAGGCAAGGCATTTCATCTCCGGTCTTCCACAACAACGACGGCGTGAACAACTACATCACCAAAGCGTCAATCTTCGATCTACAATGACAAATGCAAGGCGCACAATCAAGATTGTGAGAGCGCATCGAGAACCTCTCCATTGACATTCGCCACTCTGAAGCGAGGAAAAGGGACTACATCGACAACAAGCTTTCCGCACAAAAGGAGGAGCAAGATGCTAGGATGGAGGAGATTCGGACCTTGTTGATCAACCGTTCTTCCCCTTCATCATCCTCAAGGGGGCGACGTTCAAGTCACAAGTCTACGGAGCGCAAAAATGTTGCAAGCGCAAGTCGTCCACGTCCACATCTCCATGGCGACCACCATCACGTTCGTGATCCACATCGTCATGAAGGGCAAGTCACCTCCAAACATCACGTGTGCGACGACGACGAACGCCATCAAGCTAAAGCACGACAACAACACCATCAACATGAAGATGCTCAAGATGCGCCTACCTACAAGTACCAACAAGCCCTACTTCACGCCAAGGCCAAGCTTCAAGAGCACAAGAGAAGACCGCGAGACGAGCACCACCAAGACGGAGCTACGGCTACACCGACCACTTCGGCATCTTTGCCAAGTGTTCTCAAGGCATCTTCGCCTTTGGACGTAAGGCATCTTCGCCTACTTCCCGTGAGTTCTCCTACATCGACATCATCAAGTACAAGGCGACCACCTACGAGCGAGGGTGACACTTCCATCTTCGGAAGCCTCCCAAGGAAGATGGCCGAGAATGGGACATTCCCTTCGGTCATGGAGACGAGATACGAGGTGCCACATCATATGGGCCTCCAACAACAAGACGGCGACAAGAAGGTCGAGCAAGGGCCATCCTCTTCGACCACGACGATTGTAACACCCCGGATGTAACTTTCCCAATTTGTACTCCAACTCTTGCCGTCTCCGGCGTTAAGTTATATTTATTTCCTCGGGTTCGGGTTTTGTCTCCGTGTGTTGTTGTCATTGTCATACATCTCATATCATGTCATCATGCGCATTGCATTTGCATACGTGTTCGTCTCATGCATTCGAGCATTTTCCCCGTTGTCCGTTTTGCATTCCGGCGCTTCGTTCTCCTCCGGTGGCCATTTCTACCTTTCTTTCGTGTGTGGGGATTAAACATTTCCGGATTGGACCGAGACTTGCCAAGCAGCCTTGGTTTACTACCGGTAGACCGCCTGTCAAGTTTCGTATCATTTGGACTTCGTTTGATACTCCAACGGTTAACCGAGGGACCGAAAAGGCCTTGTGTGTGTTGCAGCCCAACACCCCTCCAATTTGGCCCAAAACCCACCTAACTCAGCTCCATCATCTAGAGCGTTCGATCACGATCGCGTGGCCGAAAATCGCACCTCATTTGGACTCTCCTAGCTCCCTCTATGCCTATTTAAACACCCCCCCGTTTTCGGATCTCCTTCCTCCCCGAAACCCTAGAAAATCCCCTCGCGCGCACCGGACATGTCCGTTTCTCGCCGGACGGACTCTGCCGCCGCCCGCAGCCACTGAGGGGCTGCCACGTGGCCTCCCCGCGCCGCCTCCTCCGCCGGCCCGCCGCGGCCCA
>NC_041386.1:318914343-318934263 GCF_002162155.2 Triticum dicoccoides | reverse complement strand
GCCAAGCCGCCGCCGCAGCCTCTCCGCCCGCACGCCGGCCGCCGCCGACCGCCTCCTCGCCGTGGTCGCCGCGCCACCACCCGGCTCCGGCCTCCTCCTCCCTCCTCGGCCACCGCGGCCCCCAACTCCGGCGAACAGGACCCCGGCGTCGAACCTCGTGCAACGTGCAGATCCGGATCTCGGATGAACAGTAAACCCTAGGGGTAAAATTTCGTCTAAGTCCCAGAATTTCTGATCCAAGTGCTCCTGCTCGTGACCCCGTAACTTTGCATCCGTAGCTCCGATTCATGCATATAGCATATCAAAATGTTCACCTCAGAGAGTACATCATTTCATTCCATTGCAGCATTTTCATTTGAGTTCATCTTGATGCCCGAAATGCTGTTAGAAGAGGGCTACTTGAGATAATTGTCAGATCTGCTACTCCGTTTAGGTTTTTGTCATTTTTGCCATGATTAATGTGTGCATGATATGCCCTGATGCTCTACATGTATTTTGATAAGGGTTTTGTCATCTTTCCAGAGGTGCAACCCATGTATTTTTGTGATGTGTGTGGTGACTTGTGCAAGCTTGCAAAGTGGTGCACTTGCTAATTCTGTTTTCAGGGACTTAGTAATTTCACTAAGTCCTGCAGCTGTTTGTCTCATGATGCCATATGTTCTTGTTGTTTCCTAGTGATCCGTGCCTCTTTTGAGGATGATCAGTAAGGGAGTTTTGTTAATCTTGTAGTACTCTATCCATCCATGTCTTTGTTTGGAATTATGGAGCACCCTAGCTTGAGTAAATCGACCTCTACTTTTGCTACTTTGTGAATCTGGGCAGATTGTCAACTTGTTTGCAATTTTGCCGATGATGTTGTAGTTGATCCATGCATGCTATGCTATTGTTCTTGCCATGTCTAGCTTGAATTTTGTGTGTTATTAATGGATGTATGCTTGTCTTGCCATGACTTGCACCGTAGTGAGTGCATCGAGCTCGTAAACATGCCTACTTGAGTTATATTTCAGCATGTGTCAGTTTTTCACCAAGTCTGAAAACTGATTATGTTTTTGCTATGTTCACGTGCTTGCAATTGTATTTTCTGATCCCTTTTGGCTCAAGGTCACTAAGGGACTTCTGTTAATATCTTTGAGTAGCTCCATGCCATGCTTTACTTTTCCATGTTAAGGTCCTATAGCATGTAGTTTTGTTGCTCCGAAGAGGGCTACCTGATCTGAAATTCCAGACAAGTGTTAATTTCACTAAGTCTGAGATCTGTTTGTCATATGCATTTTTTCCATGCTTGTTTGAACCTGTTAATGGATGAATTGGCCGTAGCTCAGTGCTAGACGTTTGTTAAGCATCTTGTGTGCATCCCTGCCATGTATTTTGTTGTCATGTTTGGGTGCTGTAGCATGTTCATTTCATTGTGTTTAGATGCCTACTTGCTGTAAATCGCAGACCGGTGTCATTTTTGAATCGCTTGCCATTTCCAAACCGTAACTCCGATTCCGGCGTTCTTTATATCGTTTTCAAGCGATTTCATCTCATCTTTCTATAGGCACACTTGGATTTCCAAGTTGAGGCCAGGTTCATGCATTTCCTGTCATATCTTAAATTTTGCATCCCGCATCGCATTCCGCATAGCATATCATCATTTCATCATATTTCTTGGTGTTGCACGTGGTTGATTTTATCCTTGTTTCTTGTTTGTCTTGTTTGGGTAGAGCCGGGAGACGAGTTCGCTAACGAGGAGCCCGTTGAGTTTTCTTTTGAGGATCCAGTCAACTCTGACAACTGTGCAGGCAAGATGATCATACCCTCGAAATCACTACTATCTTTGCTATGCTAGCTTGCTCGCTCTTTTGCTATGCCAATGCTATGATGCCTACCACTTGCTTGCCAGCCTCCCAAATTGCCATGTCAAACCTCTAACCCACCTTGTCCTAGCAAACCGTTGATTGGCTATGTTATCGCTTTGCTCAGCCCCTCTTATAGCGTTGCTAGTTGCAGGTGAAGATTGAAGGCCGTTCCTTGTTGGAACATTTATTTACTTGTTGGGATATCATTATATTGCCATGTTATCTTAATGCATCTATATACTTGGTAAAGGGTGGAAGGCTCGGCCTCTTGCCTAGTGTTTTGTTCCACTCTTGCCGCCCTAGTTTCCGTCATATCGGTGTTATGTTCCCGGATTTTGCGTTCCTTACGCGGTTGGGTTATAATGGGAACCCCTTGATAGTTCGCCTTGATTAAAGCTTTTCCAGCAATGCCCAACTTTGGTCTTACCATTCTCCACCTACCCTTTTCTTTCCCTTGGGTTCTGCAGACTCAAGGGTCATCTTATTTTAGCCCCCCCGGGCCAGTGCTCCTCTGAGTGTTGGTCCAACCGAGCGATGTCCGGGGCTACCAGGGGCAACTCTGGGCTGGCCTACCCGACGTCTTGCTCATCTGAGTGTGCCCTGAGAACGAGATATGTGCAGCTCCTATCGGGATTTGTCGGCACATTCGGGCGGTGTTGCTGGTCTTGTTTTAACCTGTCGAAGTGTCTTGAATTACCGAGATACCGAGTCTGATCGGAACATCTTGGGAGGAGGTCTATTCCTTCGTTGACCATGAGAGCTTGTCATGGGCTAAGTTGGGACTCCCCTGCAGGGATTTGAACTTTTGAAAGCCGTGCCCGCGGTTATGGGCAGATGGGAATTTGTTAATGTCCGGTTGTAGATAACTTGAACCTTAAATTAATTAAAATGAATCAACCGAGTGTGTTACCGTGATGGCCTCTTCTCGGCGGGGTCCGGGAAGTGGACACGGTGTTGGAGTAATGTTTGCGCAGGTTGCTCTCTAGTTTCTCGCACGCGCTTTGCCTCCTCTTCTCACTCTCTTTTGCGAATAAGTTAGCCACCATACTTGCTAGTCGCTTGCTGCAGCTCCACATATTTACCCTGCCTTACCTATAAGCTTAAATAGTCTTGATCACGAGGGTGCGAGATTGCTGAGTCCCTGTGGCTCACAGATTACTATTACACCAAATGCAGGGCCTGATGATTCCGCTCCAGGAGACGTGTATGAGCTCAAGTGGGAGTTCGATGAAGACTGTCAACGATACTATGTTTCCTTTCCCGATGATCAGTAGTGGTGCCCAGTTGGGGGTGATTAGGACCGTGTCACATGTTGGGTTATCTTTCATTTTGGTGCCGTAGTCGGGCCATGAGTGTTTGGTTGATGTAATGTTATTTATGTACTTGATTGACGTGGCGAGTGTAAGCCAACTATGTTATCTCCCCTTTTATTATCATATTACACGGGATGTTGTGAAGATTGCCTAACTTGCGACATATGCCTTCAATGCGATTATGTCTCTAAGTCGTGCCTCGACACGTGGGAGCTATAGTCGCATCGAGGGTGTTACAAGTTGGTAATCAGAGCCTTCCCCGACCTTAGGAGCCCCATTGCTTGATCGTTTTTAGCGGCCGAGTTGTGTCTAGAAAAATGTTTTGAGTCATTTAGGAATTATATATCGGAGAGATTAGGAATTCTTTTTACTTCCCAGTCTCCTCATCGCTCTGGTAAGGCATCCTGACGTAGAATTTTGACTCTTCTCTTCTCAAATTTCACTAAATTTTTTTAGGATCACGCGGGTATCTTGGAATTGTTTCGATGGTTTTATGATGAGAACATTGTCTTGGTGCCTCCTTTCAGGGGTTTAGTGGAAGTGTCCCGGGGAGTTGAGCTCTGAGGTGTTGTCATCATAATTTTATCGTTGCAGTTCTGGAATACCTGAGTTTAGTACGCCAACATCGAAAATCTCTGTTATGCAGTTCGTTGGTGAGATAACCTCGACGCCACCCAGTACTGGGGCGGGAGTTCGGGAGTATCGTCATAACTTGTATAACGGATGCTTTTCAAAGGTTGAGGTAGATGGTTTCCGAAGGTTTCTTGGTTATGTGTTGAAGGATGGATACAGCTGGATGTAGGATTTGCTAGTTTGGTGAGATATTATGCTTCCCCTGTATCCCCAACACCTGATTGCATAACCGGAAAGGTTCGGGAGTTTCATAGGTGGGAATTCTTGTAGCTCTAGTTCTTCTTCCACGGATATTGGTTTGAGATTGGGATTTCTTACCGATTATTCGTTCTTGATCCGTACCTTGTTGATTTATTTCTCTACCTTAATTCTACGTGGCTTCTCAATTTATGGATATGTGACCATTTCAAGAGGAATGCATTCGTTCATTTTGTTCGGATGTGAAGACTATAGGTTGCAAGTTTCATTCCGTTGGGTTCAGCTTCAATATTTATCTATCAATGTGCTAATGGTGGTCAACCTCTTCAGGATGGCTCCTCCAACGCGCACGACTACGAATCCTGATCTGCCACCACCTCCCCCTCCTCCGGAGGCATGGCAAGCTGTGATGGCCGCAACCAATTCAAAAACACAGTTGATCATGCAAATTCTTCAAGAGCACAATCAAGGCAACCAAGGGAATCAAGGCAGCAATCAGAATCACTTTGCTTCACTCAACCAGTTCCTTGCTAACGGGCCAAAGACTTTCAGCAATTGTGTTGAGGCAACCGATGCTGACGATTGGCTAGTGGATCTATGCAAGCATTTCAAGTGCAGTAACGTCAGGCCTGAGGACTTTGTCAAGTTCGCTTCCTTCCAACTCAAAGATCAAGCTGCAGAATGGTTCCAACAGTACAAGGACTCCAGAGGTGGACGTGTTATCACTTGGGATGATTTCCGTCGAGATTTCCGAGCTCATCATATCCCTCAGAGCGTGGTTGAAAGCAAGCATGAGGAATTCCGCAACCTGAAGCAAGGCTCTTTATCTGTCTATGACTACAACAAGTTGTTCCAGAAGCTCGCCCACTTTGCCAAGCAGGACGTCCCTGATGAGAAGAGCATGATATACCAGTTCAGGGGTGGTCTTAGAGAAGAAATTCAGCTAGCTCTTGTTCTCTTCGAGCCCTTGAGATACGATGAGTTCTACAACATGGCATTGAAGCAAGAGGCTGCTCAGTTGAGGTGTGATGCTTCCAAGAAGCGAGCCAGAGATGTTACTCCTTCTTCCTCTACTCAAGTGGCCAAGCAGCAGAAGTACTGGCTTCCTCCTCCCCCGTTTTGTCAGCCGTATCAGCAGAAGAGCAAAGGTGGCAGTGGTTCTTCCCACCCACACAACCCTGGCTTTCAGAACAAGACTTCGTCTCAAGCTCCAAGATCGAGTGCTCCGTATCACCGTCCGCTTTCAGAGGTCACGTGCAACAAGTGCCAACAGAAGGGTCACTATGCCAACAAGTGTTTCAACCAGAGGCGTCTTCCTCCTCCTCCTCCTGTCAGATCGGCAAGTATAGCTGTGGTCAAGCATAACCCCAAGTCCGCCAAGATCAACTTGCTGAATGCAGCTCAGGCAGAGGACTCACCAGATGTGATCATGGGTAACCTTCCTGTTAATGACATTCCCGCAAGAGTTCTTTTTGACACTGGTGCATCTTTATCATTTTTATCGAAGCCTTTTGCATCCATGCATGATGTGCATACTATTGATTTGCCTAAACCGATTGCGGTTTCTTCTCCGGGTTTGTTCATGAACACCAAAATGATGGCTCCGGATGTCACTATCACGTTGGGCGATTACAAGTTTCTTTCTTCTCCTATGGTGCTTGGTAACTCAGATATTGATCTTATTCTCGGAATGGATTGGCTTACTAAGCACAAGGCTCAGCTTGATTGTGCAGCCAGGCAGATTCAATTGACTCATTCGTCGAAGGATGTAATTGTCTTTGCCGCTCGTGATGATACCATTCGTCTGTTTTCTCTCAATGAGAAGGGTGAATTCGATGCCATCTCTCAAATTCCAGTCGTTTGCGAATATCCAGACGTCTTTCTAGAAGATGATAGAGGCAAAGGTGTCCCGTCTTTTGATGAGATGATGGATATCGCTTTGGTGGCAGTCGACTTTGACGATCCGACTACGAACGTGCGAGGACGTCGCGCCTTAGCAATCGCTAAACCAACTCCGAGAGGTTATTGACCACGTCGGAGCACGATCAACCTGACCACGAGGGTCTGTTTCCTGCGAGCAAACGAAGAACAAGCAAGAAACTGAGATTGCAATCTGGATATTGCGAATATAAGATGAAAGCTTTATTGATCAAGGTGGGGTTCTGTGATGCCTTTGTCTGGTCGTTGAACACAAACGAAGTACGCGAAGTTGCAGCTATGGCAAACTTTTAATCTAAACAAAACCCGAAGTCTAAACGATGCCCTAAGGGCTGTATATATGGAGGAAGAGGGGGGGGGGGGGAATTTCGTGGCCCTTGGTGGAGGGGTCCGAAATCAACCCTATCTCTTGTTTCCCCACACATACGGACTCTAAAAATAGCCTATACTTATGTATTTCGAAATTACATGGGCCTGGCCCAATAATAAGGTGACGCAGCACCTAAAATAGCCTCGGGACGAAATTTATGAAGTGGCATCTTGTATATTTCGTCCAAGGCTTCATGCACCCATTATGGTGGCTTCAAAGTCCTGAAATCATCACTTGTAACTCCGTTCTTGTTTCCCTTGCGCATGCCATCATCTCCATGCTTGTTCTTGCTCCAATGTTCATCCTTCTCCAAGCTAGGCCCTTCATTTGTAAGCAAAACAAATGTATCCAATTTAGGCAGCGTCATATTCTCATGAACATTAGAATCATTACCAAGAAACGAAAGTACCTGGTAATTTAGTTGGCGTGCACGAGCTCTAGTAATTGGTCCAGTATGTATAGCAGCAGGGGCTGTGGGTGTAACAATTGTATTGATGTCCTCATCATCCTCCCCTTCTTGAAATGAAGTCGTCCTCGACGGAAGTTCATCTTCCTCACCCAAATAAGGCTTCAAATCTGCAATGTTAAAAGTGGGACTAACCCCAAAATCTGCAGGCAGCTCAAGTTTATATGCATTATCATTTATTTTCTCTAACACCTTAAAGGGACCATCAGCACGTGGCATTAGCTTTGATTTGCGCAAATCAGGAAATCTATCCTTACGCAAATGTAACCAAACAAGATCTCCAGGTGCAAACACAACATGTTTTCTACCCTTATCTCCAGCAAGTTTATATTTAACATTCATACGCTCAATGTTTTCCTTAGTTAACTCATGCATTTTTAAAATCAATTCAGCACGTTGTGTAGCATCAAAATTAACCTTCTCCGACGATGGAAGAGGCAACAAATCAATAGGTGCACGAGGTAGGAAACCATACACAACTTCAAAAGGGCACATCTTAGTAGTAGAATGCAATGAGCGATTATAAGCAAATTCAATATGAGGCAAGCATTCCTCCCACATTTTCTTATTATTCTTCAAAACAGCCCTAAGCATAGTAGACAACGTTCTATTGACTACTTCAGTTTGTCCATCAGTTTGGGGGTGACAAGTAGTACTAAAAAGCAGTTTAGTCCCCAACTTATCCCATAAACATCTCCAAAAGTGGCTAAGAAATTTAGTATCACGATCTGAAACAATAGTATTTGGCACACCATGCAAGCGAATAATTTCACGAAAGAACAAATCAGCAACATTAACAGCATCATCGCTTTTATGACATGGTATAAAGTGTGCCATTTTCGAGAATCTATCCACGACAACAAATATGCTATCCCTCCCCTTCTTTGTTCGAGGTAAACCTAAAACAAAGTCCATAGATATATCCTCCCAAGGAACACTAGGTACAGGCAAAGGCATATATAAACCATGAGCATTGAGTCGTGACTTAGCTTTTTGACATGTAGTGCAGCGAGCAATAAAACGCTCAACATCCCGTCTCATCTTTGGCCAAAAGAAATGTGTAGCAAGTACGTCCTCCGTCTTCTTCACGCCAAAGTGTCCCATTAATCCTCCTCCATGCGCCTCCTGCAACAACAAAAGACGAACGGAGCTAGCTGGAATGCATAGCTTGTTAGCACGAAACACAAATCCATCGTTAACGACGAACTTGTTCCACATTCTTCCTTCTTTACAATTCTGCATTACATCTTTAAAATCAGCATCATGCACATATTGATCTTTGATGGTCTCCAAACCAAATATTTTGAAGTCAAGTTGTGAAAGAATAGTATAGCGGCGAGACAATGCATCAGCAATAACATTTTCTTTTCCCTTCTTGTGTTTAATGACATAAGGAAAAGTCTCAATGAATTCAACCCATTTAGCATGTCTACGATTCAGTTTAGCTTGACTTTTAATATGTTTCAAAGATTCATGATCAGAATGTATAACAAATTCTTTGGGCCATAAATAATGTTGCCATGTTTCTAAAGTCCGAACAAGAGCATATAATTCTTTATCATAAGTAGAATAATTCAGACTAGGCCCACTCAATTTTTCAGAAAAGTATGCAACAGGTTTGCCATCTTGTAATAACACACCGCCTAATCCAATTCCACTAGCATCACATTCAAGCTCAAAAGTCTTATTAAAATTAGGAAGTTGGAGTAAAGGAGCATGTGTCAACTTATCTTTCAATACCGAGAAGGCTTCTTCCTGTGCGGTACCCCAAAGAAAAGGCACATCTTTCTTTGTAAGCTCATTGAGAGGTGCAGCAATGGTGCTGAAATCTCTCACAAAACGCCTATAGAATCCAGCGAGGCCAAGAAAACTCCTCACGTGTGTGACCGTTTTGGGCTGCGGCCAACTCTCAATAGCTTCAATCTTGGCTTTATCAACTTCAATTCCCTGTGGAGTAACAACATAGCCAAGAAAAGATACTCGGTCGGTGCAAAAGGTGCACTTCCCAAGGTTACCAAACAAACGTGCATCACGTAGAGCAATAAAAACAGCACGTAAATGTTCCAAATGTTCCTCCAAAGAACTGCTATAAATCAATATGTCATCAAAGTAAACTACCACAAATCGTCCAATGAAAGCACGTAAAACTTCGTTCAATAATCTCATGAAAGTACTAGGTGCATTAGTTAACCCAAAAGGCATGACTAACCACTCATATAATCCAAACTTAGTTTTAAATGCTGTTTTCCATTCATCTCCCAATTTCATACGAATTTGATGGTAGCCACTACGCAAATCAACTTTGGAGAATATTGTAGAGCCACTCAATTCATCAAGCATATCATCTAGCCTAGGAATAGGATGACGATAACGAATAGTAATATTATTAATGCCTCTACAATCAACACACATACGTGATGTACCATCCTTTTTCGGCACTAGAATAATAGGAACAGCACAAGGACTAAGGGATTCGCGTATATAACCTTTGTCGAGAAGCTCTTGTACTTGACGCATAATCTCCTTCGTCTCCTCTGGATTGTGATAGAGGCAAAGGTGTCCCGTCTTTCGATGAGATGGTGGATTTCGCTTTGGTGGAAGTCGACTTTGACGATCCGACTACGAACGTGTGAGGACGTCGCGCCTTAGCAATCGCTAAACCAACTCCGAGAGGTTATTGACCACGCCGGAGCACGATCAACCTGACCACGAGGGTCTGTTTCCTGCGAGCAAACGAAGAACAAGCAAGAAACTAAGATTGCAATCTGGATATTGCGAATATAAGATGAAAGCTTTATTGATCAAGGTGGGGTTCTGTGACGCCTTTGTCTGGTCGTTGAACACAAACGAAGTACGCGAAGTTGCAGCTATGGCGAACTTTTAATCTAAACAAAACCCCCAAAGTCTAAACGATGCCCTAAGGGCTGTATATATGGAGGAAGAGGGGGGAATTTCGTGGCCCTTGGTGGAGGAGTCCGAAATCAACCCTATCTCTTGTTTCCCCACACATACGGACTCTAAAAATAGCCTATACTTATGTATTTCGAAATTACAAGGGCCTGGCCCAATAATAAGGTGACGCAGCACCTAAAATAGCCTCGGGACGAAATTTATGAAGTGGCATCTTGTATATTTCGTCCAAGGCTTCATGCACCCATTATGGTGGCTTCAAAGTCCTGAAATCATCACTTGTAACTCCGTTCTTGTTCGCCTTGCGCATGCCATCATCTCCATGCTTGTTCTTGCTCCAATGTTCATCCTTCTCCAAGCTGGGCCCTTCATTTGTAAGCAAAACAAATGTATCCAATTTAGGCAGCATCATATTCTCATGAACATTAGAATCATTACGAAGAAACGAAAGTACCTGATAATTTAGTTGGCGTGCACGAGCTCTAGTAATTGGTCCAGCATGTATAGCAGCAGGGGCTGTGGGTGTAACAATTGTATTGATGTCCTCATCATAAACCATGAGGATTGAGTCGTGACTTAGCTTTTTGACATGTAGTGCATCGAGCAATAAAACGCTCAACATCCCGTCTCATCTTTGGCCAAAAGAAATGTGTAGCAAGTACGTCCTCCGTCTTCTTCACGCCAAAGTGTCCCATTAATCCTCCTCCATGCGCCTCCTGCAACAACAAAAGACGAACGGAGCTAGCTGGAATGCATAGCTTGTTAGCACGAAACACAAATCCATCGTTAACGACAAACTTGTTCCACATTCTTCCTTCTTTACAATTCTGCATTACATCTTTAAAATCAGCATCATGCACATATTGAGCTTTGATGGTCTCCAAACCAAATATTTTGAAATCAAGTTGTGAAAGCATAGTATAGCGACGAGACAATGCATCAGCAATAACATTTTCTTTTCCCTTCTTCTGTTTAATGACATAAGGAAAAGTCTCAATGAATTCAACCCATTTAGCATGTCTACGATTCAGTTTAGCTTGACTTTTAATATGTTTCAAAGATTCATGATCAGAATGTATAACAAATTCTTTGGGCCATAAATAATGTTGCCATGTTTCTAAAGTCCGAACAAGAGCATATAATTCTTTATCATAAGTAGAATAATTCAGACTAGGCCCACTCAATTTTTCAGAAAAGTATGCAACAGGTTTGCCATCTTGTAATAACACACCGCCTAATCCAATTCCACTAGCATCACATTCAAGCTCAAAAGTCTTATTAAAATCAGGAAGTTGGAGTAAAGGAGCATGTGTCAACTTATCTTTCAATACCGAGAAGGCTTCTTCCTGTGTGGTACCCCAAAGAAAAGGCACATCTTTCTTTGTAAGCTCATTGAGAGGTGCAGCAATGGTGCTGAAATCTCTCACAAAACGCCTATAGAATCCAGCGAGGCCAAGAAAACTCCTCACTTGTGTGACCGTTTTGGGCTGCGGCCAACTCTCAATAGCTTCAATCTTGGCTTTATCAACTTCAATTCCCTGTGGAGTAACAACATAGCCAAGAAAAGATACTCGGTCGGTGCAAAAGGTGCACTTCCCAAGGTTACCAAACAAACATGCATCACGTAGAGCAATAAAAACAGCACGTAAATGTTCCAAATGTTCTTCCAAAGATCTGCTATAAATCAATATGTCATCAAAGTAAACTACCACAAATTGTCCAATGAAAGCACGTAAAACTTCGTTCATTAATCTCATGAAAGTACTAGGTGCATTAGTTAACCCAAAAGGCATGACTAACCACTCATATAATCCAAACTTAGTTTTAAATGCTGTTTTCCATTCATCTCCGAATTTCGTACGAATTTGATGGTATCCACTACGCAAATCAACTTTGGAGAATATTGTAGAGCCACTCAATTCATCAAGCATATCATCGAGCCTAGGAATAGGATGACGATAACGAATAGTAATATTATTAATGCCTCTACAATCAACACACATACGTGATGTACCATCCTTTTTCGGCACTACAATAATAGGAACAACACAAGGACTAAGGGATTCGCGTATATAACCTTTGTCGAGAAGCTCTTGTACTTGACGCATAATCTCCTTCGTCTCCTCTGGATTGGTACGGTATGGTGCATGGTTTGGCAGTGAAGCACCGGGAATTAAGTCAATCTGATGCTCAACCCTCGAATAGGCGGTAATCCCAATGGCACGTCTTGTGGAAAGACGTCAGCAAACTCCTGCAAAATGTTAGTGACAGCAGGAGGCAAAGAGGAAGGCACGTCCTCGAATGAAAATAATGCCTCTTTGCACACAAAAGCATAGCAAACAAATTTGCTGAAATCTAGCTCATCAATATCAGATTTGGTGGCAAATAAACATGCACTTTTCAATTTAATTTCAGAAGCAACACTAGATGGTTTATTATTAGGCTTCATTTGTTGCTCAAATTCTTTTGCCACAATCTGATTTTCACTCTTATTCTTCTCCTGTTTTGCTTTATTAGCTCTATTAATATCATCTTTCAAAATGGAATCAGGAATCATAGGAAGCAAAGTAATATTTTTATCCTTATGAACAAGAGTATAGTGATTGTTTCTACCATGGTGTACAGAGTTTTTATCAAATTGCCATGGTCTACTAAGTAATAAGGAACATGCTTGCATAGGTACCACATCACAATCAACATAATCAGCATATGTAGAGATACTAAAATGCACACGAACAGTACGTGTTACCTTAACCTTGCCGCTGTTGTTGAACCATTGGATATAGTAAGGATGTGGATGTGGTCTTGTGGTGAGAGAAAGCTTCTCCACCATCTCCATGCTAGCCAAGTTGTTGTAGCTCCCTCCGTCTATTATGACGCGCACAGAACGTTCCTTCACAACTCCCTTGGTATGGAACAAATTGTGCCTCTGATTTTGCTCAGCTTGTGTGACCTGCACACTCAAAACACGTTGAGCAACTAAACATTCATACCTGTCAGCGTCTTCAGGAGCCATGTATTGCGTCTCATGATCAGAATCATCTCCACCATGTTCTTCACGTGTAATAAGAGCCAAAGTCTCCTCATCATAGTCACTAGCGGACTCATATCCACCATCCGCGGTAGCAATCATCACACGCGGAGATTTGCGTTCTCTCGCATAATGACCTCCTCCCTTACAACGACGACAAATAATATCACTTGTGTGCCCTGTTGATGCCATGGAAGAAGAAGAACTCTGTGCAGGCCCAGCAGGTGCGCTCTTGGCAGATAATGGTGGTTGTGCCTGTTTTCTTGTATCACGACTGGAGGAGGCACCTGATTGAGGTGCTGGTGCAGTTGAAGTAGAAGATGCACGCGGTGTCCATGATGAATGTCGGCCTGCAGAAAAGTTAGATCGCGCCAATGCTTGTCGATCCTGCACTTCACATTCAGCTTTACAAGCAAGATGAAATAAACGAGTGATATTAGTATACTCCTTATAGTCTAGAATGGTCTGAATCTCTCTATTTAATCCACCCAGAAAACGTGCAAGCATAGCTTCATTCTCCTCAACAATACCACATCTAATCATGGTAATTCCTGATAATATTCTTCTACATAATTTTTCCCTTGTCTTAAACGCTGCAATTTTTGAAGCAATTCACATTAATAATATGGTGGAACCCAACGCGTACGCATAGCAGTTTTCAAAGCAGCCCAAGTAGTTGGAATAGGATATAATCTACAATGTTCAGACCACCATACACATGCAAAACTAGTGAAAGCACAAACAGCAGCAGCAACCCGTCTCTCCTCGGGATATTGTAAACATGTAAAACGTTGTTCAGTTTCTAACTCCCAAGTAAGATATATATCAGGAACATATCTACCCTCAAATGGTGGAATATTCAATTTCAGTTTAGGAATATGGACATCATCTCGTACCTGAGGTGGTGGTGCAGGCCTACCATTACGAATATATACCTGAGGTCGACCTGCTGGTGGTGGTGCTGGTGGGTGCACGTAGTTCTGATTTTGATCAACCTCATCCTCATTATCGCCCGCATACTCATCATCCTCCTGGGTACCAGCAGCAGCAGTAGCAGGAGCCAAAGAAGCATCAATAACAGGAACAGCAGCACCAGAAGTTTGGCCATCCTCAATAGGAACACGCTTCGCTCGTCCATACTAATTCGGAAGGATGCGTTGTTGTTGGTGTTGCAAAGGTGCGATAGGTGCAGCCGGCGGTGGTGGTGGTAAACGCGCGAGCAATTCATTAAACTTGCTATCAAGCTTTGTTTCGAACGTCTTCTCCATGCCATCTATCTTCTCCATGTCCTCGTCAAATCTGTTTAGCACATCTTGCACCTGTCCACTCATCATTTGCTGAAATTTATCATGTAGCTGTTTGTTCGTCAAGTTCTCCCAATCAGTCTCATCGGCTTGTGATCCTACCATGGTTAGCAGCAAATAGAAACACACAAGAATATGATCCTACAGACTACTAAGAAGTGGTGGTGGTGTATCACAAACCCGTCAAGCAAATCTCAAATTCTTACCAGTTCTTACCCAGCAGCAGGTGGTGATCGGCAACCGTTGTAGTCAAAACTCTCAAAGCTTGGATAGAGCGATTACCAGGGAGAGTCAAACGCACGACGTAGATGTATGTGGAACTGGGAAGGCTTATAATATGGTAGCAAAAGGGGTTAGCAAAAATCAATTCAGAGATGCAAAGTTGAATAAACGCTCAACGACGGTACTGTGCTGGTCCTAGGCTAGACCGTGCTAGAGACGCGAGCCTAGAACACTAACAAAATCACGGCGCTGCATGTAAACAAGGGAAAAACACACTCTGGAATTTTTTTTCGCTCTTTTTTTTTGCTCTTTTTTTTGTGCTACTTTTTTTTTTGCGAAAAATCACTATAATGGCGAGTGTCTCAAAACTCTTCCTAGGTCAAACTGACAGGATGGGCACGAAATTTTTTTGACCAATTTTTTTTCGTTTTTTCGACTGCCCGGACCCAAAAACTGGAAACGGGTCAAAAAAAACTTCCTATAATGGCACCTGTCTCAAAACACTCAGAAACACCTAAAAATAGGATAGCCAGAATTTTTTTCGAAAAATGCGTTTTCGAAAATTTTTGGGCCTAAACGGAGGGTGGTTTCCGGACTCTTTTTTTTTTCTGAAACCTACTCCGGCAAGGAAACACGAATCGGAAACTAGATGGATCTCGAAAACACACCTAATATGCAAGGAACTCGGATTGGTGGTGGATATATGGTGGTGGTATATGGCAGCGGTGGTGGTATATGGCAGCGGTGGTAATATATGGATATGGATCGGTGGTGGTATATGGATACAGATTGGTGGTGGTATATGGATACGGATTCGAAGTGGTGGTGGTAGGTGACAGGGGCGATGATGATGGTGCGGTGGCGGCGTGACAACTTATGACCAGAACTCGAAACTCTAAAAGACTAACGCTAAGACCAGCAACTAGACACGACGATGCAACCGCAAATTCAACAAAGCAAAACCCTAAAAAGATTATGCAAAGGCTCAGATTGGTTCGGATATGATGAACTAACCCTAATTTTTTTTTGGCTTTTTCGTGGACTGTAGGTATGAAGAACAGACTCGATCTAAACTACGAAAAACTGTAAAATCTCACCGAGCAACCTGGAAATCTGATACCACTTGATAGAGGCAAAGGTGTCCCGTCTTTCGATGAGATGATGGATATCGCTTTGGTGGCAGTCGACTTTGACGATCTGACTACGAATGTGCGAGGACGTCGCGCCTTAGCAATCGCTAAACCAACTCCGAGAGGTTATTGACCACACCGGAGCACGATCAACCTGACCACGAGGGTCTGTTTCCTGCAAGCAAACGAAGAACAAGCAAGAAACTGAGATTGCAATCTGGATATTGCGAATATAAGATGAAAGCTTTATTGATCAAGGTGGGGTTCTGTGACGCCTTTGTCTGGTCGTTGAACACAAACGAAGTACGCGAAGTTGTAGCTATGGCGAACTTTTAATCTAAACAAAACCCAAAGTCTAAACGATGCCCTAAGGGCTGTATATATGGAGGAAGAGGGGGGGGGGGGAATTTCGTGGCCCTTGGTGGAGGGGTCCGAAATCAACCCTATCTCTTGTTTCCCCACTCATACGGACTTTAAAAATAGCCTATACTTATGTATTTCGAAATTACATGGGCCTGGCCCAATAATAAGGTGACGCAGCACCTAAAATAGCCTCGGGACGAAATTTATGAAGTGGCATCTTGTATATTTCGTCCAAGGCTTCATGCACCCATTATGGTGGCTTCAAAGTCCTGAAATCATCACTTGTAACTCCGTTCTTGTTCCCCTTGCGCATGCCATCATCTCCATGCTTGTTCTTGCTCCAATGTTCATCCTTCTCCAAGCTAGGCCCTTCATTTGTAAGCAAAACAAATGTATCCAATTTAGGCAACATCATATTCTCATGAACATTAGAATCATTACCAAGAAACGAAAGTACCTGGTAATTTAGTGGGCGTGCACGAGCTCTAGTAATTGGTCCAGTATGTATAGCAGCAGGGGCTGTGGGTGTAACAATTGTATTGATGTCCTCATCAGAAGAGCTCCCAGGAATGCCTCCGCACCGGCCAGTTGAATTCGTTATTGATCTTGAGCCTGGCACGGAACCGTGTGCAAACGTCCTTACAAGCTCGGACCTGAAGAGTTGAAGGAGCTGAAGAAGCAACTCGATATTCAAGAGAAAATGGGTCTCATCCGGCCTAGTTCTTCTCCGTGGGGTTGTGGTGTTCTTTTTGTGAAGAAGAAGGATGGAACAGACCGACTTTGTGTTGATTACCGTCCAATGAACAAGAAGACCATCAAGAACAAATACCCACTTCCCAACATCAATGAGCTGTTCGAACAACTCAAAGGTGCCCAAGTATTCTCCAAGCTTGATCTCCGTATGGGCTATCATCAGATTCGAATCCGTGAGCAAGATATTCCCAAGACGGCTTTCAGGACAAGATTTGGTTCATATGAATACACTGTCATGTCTTTTGGCCTCGTCAACGCTCCTCCGACGTTCTCTCGCATGATGAACTTCATCTTCAACGCCTACACCAATGACTTCGTTTTGGTCTATCTCGATGACATTCTGGTTTTCTCCAAGAACAAGGAATATCATGCCAAGCACTTGCGTTTGGTTCTTGATAAGCTCAGGGAACATCAGTTCTACGCCAAGTTCTCCAAGTGTGAATTTTGGCTCGATGAGGTTCTTTATCTTGGTCATATCATCTCTGCCAAGGGCATTGCCGTGAATCCTGAGAAGGTGTCTGCAATTGTGAATTGGGAACCTCCTAAGAACGTGAAGCAACTCCGCAGTTTTCTCGGTCTCGCAAGCTATTGCCGAAGATTCGTTGAAAACTTTTCTAAGATCGCGAAGCCTCTCTCAAATCTTCTCCAAAAGCACGTCAAGTACGTTTGGTCTCCGGAGTGTGACATTGCTTTCAACACTTTGAAAGAGAAATTGATCACTGCTCCAGTTCTGACTCCGCCTGATGAATCCAAGCCGTACGAGGTCTTTTGTGATGCCTCTCTCCAAGGTCTTGGCGCAGTATTGATGCAAGAGAAGAAAGTTGTTGCTTATACATCTCGCCAGTTGAAGCCTAATGAGAAGAACTACCCCACTCATGATCTCGAGTTGGCGGCAGTTGTGCATGCTCTTTTGACTTGGAGACATCTTCTATTGGGAAGAAAAGTGGACATTTTCACTGATCACAAGAGTCTCAAGTACATCTTCACTCAACCTAATCTCAACCTCAGGCAAACTCGATGGGTCGAAATGGTTCAAGAGTATAATCCAGTATTGAGTATACTCCAGGCAAGGCCAATGTGATTGCTGACGCTTTGAGCAGGAAAGCTTAGTGCAACAGTCTGATTCTCAAGCCTTATCAACCCGAGCTTTGTGAAGCTTTCTGCAAACTTAACCTGCAAGTTGTTCCTCAAGGTTTCCTCGCCAACCTTCTAGTCTCTCCTACCTTGGAAGACCAGATTCGCCAAGCCCAGCTTCTTGATGCTATGGTGAAAAAGGTGAAGATTGGGATTGCCAAGAGCCAGTCCAAGTACAAGTGCTACCGCCTTGATGACAAGGACACTATCTTCTTCGAGGATCGTATTGTTGTACCCAAAGGTGACCTTCGTAAAGTGATCATGAACGAGGCTCACAATTCTCTCCTCTCCATCCACCCTGGGAGCACGAAGATGTATCAGGACCTTAAACAAGCTTATTGGTGGACTCGAATGAAGCGCGAGATCGCTCAATTCGTGAATGAATGTGATGTCTGCCGAAGAGTGAAGGCAGAACACCAAAGGCCAGCGGGTCTCCTCCAACCTCTTGCCATTCCAGAATGGAAGTTTGACCACATTGAAATGGACTTTGTGACTGGGTTTCCAAAGTCCAAGCGTGGCAATGATGCTATATTCGTTGTCATCGAAAAACTCACCAAAGTGGCTCACTTTCTGCCTATCAAAGAGTCGATCACTGCAGCTCAATTGGCGGAACTCTATACCTCTCGTATTGTCTCTCTGCACGGTATTCCACAAGTGATATCTTCAGACCGTGGCAGCATCTTTACCTCGAAGTTTTGGGATTCTTTCCAGAAGGCCATGGGCACCAACATCCGCTTCAGCACAACTTTCCATCCTCAAACTAGCGGTCAAGTCAAGCCTGTCAACCAGATTCTTGAAGATATGCTCAGGGCTTGTGTGATCTCCTTCGGCATGAAGTGGGAGGATTGTCTTCCTTATGCTGAATTTTCCTACAACAACAGTTTTCAAGCAAGTTCGGGCAAGGCCCCATTCGAAATTCTGTATGGCAGGAAGTGTCGTACCCCTCTCAACTGGTCTGAAACCGGTGAACGCCAGCTTTTGGGTAATGACTTAATCACAGAAGCATAGGAAATGTGCAAAGTCATTCGTGATAACCTCAAAGCAGCCCAATCCCGTCAGAAGAGCTACTATGATAGTAAGCACCGTGATTTGGCTTTCGAGATCGGAGATCATGTTTACCTCCGCGTCTCTCCTATGAAAGGTACTCGTCACTTCGGTATCAAAGGGAAGCTTGCCCCCGGATACGTGGGACCTTTCAAGATTGTCAGCAAGAGAGGCGACCTCGCCTATCAACTCGAGCTTCCTTCAAATTTTGCAAATGTTCATGACGTGTTCCATGTCTCTCAGCTTCGAAAGTGCTTCAAGACTCCTGACCGCACCGTCAACTTCGAGGACATTGAGCTCCAAGAAGATCTCTCTTATCGTGAGCACCCAGTTGCTATTCTTGAAGAGACTGAACGCAAGACTCGCAACAAGTCAATCAAATTTCTCAAAGTCAAGTGGTCACACCATTCCGACCGTGAAGCTACCTGGGAACGCGAGGATCACCTCCGTTCTGAGTACCCGGCGTTCTTTCAGTCCTAGATCTCGGGACGAGATCCTTCGTAGTGGTGGAGTGTTGTAACACCCCGGATGTAACTTTCCCAATTTGTACTCCAACTCTTGCCGTCTCCGGCGTTAAGTTATATTTATTTCCTTGGGTTCGGGTTTTGTCTCCGTGTGTTGTTGTCATTGTCATGCATCTCATATCATGTCATCATGCGCATTGCATTTGCATACGTGTTCGTCTCATGCATTCGATCATTTTCCCCGTTGTCCGTTTTGCATTCCGGTGCTTCGTTCTCCTCCGGTGGCCATTTCTACCTTTCTTTCGTGTGTGGGGATTAAACATTTCTGGATTGGACCAAGACTTGCCAAGCGGCCTTGGTTTACTACCGGTAGACCGCCTATCAAGTTTCGTATCATTTGGACTTCGTTTGATACTCCAACGGTTAACCGAGGGACCGAAAAGGCCTTGTGTGTGTTGCATCCCAACACCCCTCCAATTTGGCCCAAAACCCACGTAACTCTGCTCCATCATCTAGAGCGTTCGATCACGATCACGTGGCCGAAAACCGCACCTCATTTGGACTCTCCTAGCTCCCTCTATGCCTATTTAAACACCCCTCCGTTTTCGGATCTCCTTCCTCCCCGAAACCCTAGAAAATCCCCTCGCGCGCACCGGACATGTCCGTTTCTCGCCGAATGGACTCCGCCGCCGCCCGCAGCCACTGAGGGGCTGCCACGTGGCCTC
This sequence comes from Triticum dicoccoides, assembly GCF_002162155.2. NCBI lineage: Eukaryota > Viridiplantae > Streptophyta > Magnoliopsida > Poales > Poaceae > Triticum > Triticum dicoccoides. The sequence continues at coordinate 318,914,424 of NC_041386.1, read as the reverse complement.
CCCGCGCCGCCTCCTCCGCCGGCCCGCCGCGGCCCATCGCGGGCCCTCCCCGCCGCCACTCGGGCCCGCGCCGCGCTACCG
>NC_041386.1:318900034-318913677 GCF_002162155.2 Triticum dicoccoides | reverse complement strand
CGCCGGCCGCCGCCTCTCCGCCCGCACGCCGGCCGCCACCGACCGCCTCTTCGCTGTGGTCGCCGCGCCACCACCCGGCTCCGGCCTCCTCCTCCCTCCTCGGCCACCGCGGCCCCCAACTCCGGTGAACAGGACCCCGGCGTCGAACCTCGTGCAACGTGCAGATCCGGATCTCGGATGAACAGTAAACCCTAGGGGTAAAATTTCGTCTAAGTCCCAGAATTTCCAATCCAAGTGCTCCTGTTCGTGACCCCATAACTTTGCATCCGTAGCTCCGATTCATGCATATAGCATATCAAAATGTTCATCTCAGAGAGTACATCATTTCATTCCATTGCATCATTTTCATTTGAGTTCATGTTGATGCCCGAAATGCTGTTAGAAGAGGGCTACTTGAGATAATTGTCAGATCTGCTACTCCGTTTAGGTTTTTGTCATTTTTGCCATGATTAATGTGTGCATGATATGCCGTGATGCTCTACATGTGTTTTGTTAAGGGTTTTGTCATATTTCCAGAGGTGCAACCCATGTATTTTTGTGATGTGTGTGGTGACTTGTGCAAGCTTGCAAAGTGGTGCACTTGCTAATTCTGTTTTCAGGGACTTGGTAATTTCACTAAGTCCTGCAGCTGTTTGTCTCATGATGCCATATGTTCTTGTTGTTTCCTAGTGATCCGTGCCTCTTTTGAGGATGATCAGTAAGGGAGTTGTGTTAATCTTGTAGTACTCTATCCATCCATGTCTTTGTTTGAAATTATGGAGCACTCTAGCTTGAGTAAATCGAGCTCTACTTTTGCTACTTTGTGAATCTGGGCAGATAGTCAACTTGTTTGCAGTTTTGCCGATGATGTTGTAGTTGATCCATGCATGCTATGCTATTGTTCTTGCCATGTCTAGGTTGAATTTTGTGTGTTATTAATGGATGTATGCTTGTCTTGCCATGACTTGCACCGTAGTGAGTGCATCGAGCTCGTAAACATGCCTACTTGAGTTATATTTCAGCATGTGTCAGTTTTTCACTAAGTCTGAAAACTGATTATGTTTTTGCTATGTTGACGTGCTTGCAGTTGTATTTACTGATCCCTTTTGGCTCAAGGTCACTAAGGGACTTTTGTTAAGCTCTTTGAGTAGCTCCATGCCATGCTTTACTTTGCCATGTTCAGGTCCTGTAGCATGTAGTTTTGTTGCTCCGAAGAGGGCTACCTGATCTGAAATTCCAGACAAGTGTTAATTTCACTAAATCTGAGATCTGTTTGTCATATGCATTTTTTCCATGCTTGTTTGAACCTGTTAATGGATGAATTGGCTGTAGCTCAGTGCTAGACTTTTGTTAATCATCTTGTGTGCATCCCTGCCATGTATTTTGCTGCCATGTTTGGGTGCTGTAGCATGTTCATTTCGTTGCATTTAGATGCCTACTTGCTGTAAATCGCAGACCGGTGTCATTTTTGAATCGCTTGCCATTTCCAAACCGTAACTCCGATTCCGGCGTTCTTTATATCGTTTTCAAGCGCTTTCATCTCATATTTCCAGTGGCACACTTGGATTTCCAAGTTGAGGCTAGGTTCATGCATTTCCTGTCATATCTTGCATTTTGCATCCCGCATCGCATTCCGCATAGCATATCATCATTTTATCATATTGCTTAGTCTTGCACGTGGTTGAGTGTATCCTTGTTGCTTGTTTGTCTTGTTTGGGTAGAGTCAGGAGACGAGTTCGCTAACGAGGAGCCCGTTGAGTTTGCTTTTGAGGATCCAGTCAACTCTGACAACTGTGCAGGCAAGATGATCATACCTTCGAAATCACTACTATCTTTGCTATGCCAGTTTGCTCGCTCTTTTGCTATGCCAATGCTACGATGCCTACCACTTGCTTGCCAGCCTCCCAAATTGCCATGTCAAACCTCTAACCCACCTTGTCCTAGCAAACCGTTGATTGGCTATGTTACCGCTTTGCTCAGCCCCTCTTATAGCGTTGCTAGTTGCAAGTGAAGATTGAAGGCCGTTCCTTGTTGGAACATTTATTTACTTGTTGGGATATCATTATATTGCCATGTTATCTTAATGCATCTATATACTTGGTAAAGGGTGGAAGGCTCGGCCTCTCGCCTAGTGTTTTGTTCCACTCTTGCCGCCCTAGTTTCCGTCATATCGGTGTTATGTTCCCGGATTTTGCGTTCCTTACGTGGTTGGGTTATAATGGGAACCCCTTGATAGTTCGCCTTGATTAAAGCTTTTCCAGCAATGCCCAACTTTGGTCTTACCATTCGCCACCTACCCTTTTCTTTCCCTTGGGTTCTGCAGACTCAAGGGTCATCTTATTTTAACCCCCCCGGGCCAGTGCTCCTCTGAGTGTTGGTCCAACCGAGCGATGTCCGGGGCTACCAGGGGCAACTCTGGGCTTGCCTACCCGACGTCTTGCTCATCTGAGTGTGCCCTGAGAACGAGATATGTGCAGCTCCTATCGGGATTTGTCGGCACATTCGGGCGGTGTTGCTGGTCTTGTTTTAACCTGTCGAAGTGTCTTGAATTACCGAGATACCGAGTCTGATCGGAACGTCTTGGGATGAGGTCTATTCCTTCGTTGACTGTGAGAGCTTGTCATGGGCTAAGTTGGGACTCCCCTGCAGGGATTTGAACTTTCGAAAGCCATGCCAGCGGTTATGGGCAGATGGGAATTTGTTAATGTCCGGTTGTAGATAACTTGAACCTTAAATTAATTAAAATGAATCAACCGAGTGTGTTACTGTGATGGCCTCTTCTCGGCGGGGTCCGGGAAGTGGACACGGTGTTGGAGTAATGTTTGCGCAGGTTGCTCTCTAGTTTCTCGCACGCGCTTTGCCTCCTCTTCTCGCTCTCTTTTGCGAATAAGTTAGCCACCATACTTGCTAGTCGCTTGCTGCAGCTCCACATATTTACCCTGCCTTACCTATAAGCTTAAATAGTCTTGATCGCGAGGGTGCGAGATTGCTGAGTCCCTGTGGCTCACAGATTACTATTACACCAGATGCAGGGCCTGATGATTCCACTCCAGGAGACGCGTATGAGCTCAAGTGGGAGTTCAACGAAGACTCTCAACGATACTATGTTTTCTTTCCCGATGATCAGTAGTGGTGCCCAGTTGGGGGTGATTGGGACCGTGTCGCATGTTGGGTTATCTTTCATTTTGGTGCCGTAGTCGGGCCATGAGTGTTTGGTTGATGTAATGTTATTTATGTACTTGATTGACGTGGCGAGTGTAAGCCAACTATGTTATCTCCCCTTTTATTATCATATTACATGGGATGTTGTGAAGATTTCCTAACTTGCGACATATGCCTTCAATGCGATTATGTCTCTAAGTCGTGCCTCGACACGTGGGAGCTATAGTCGCACCGAGGGTGTTACAGCGACGATGATGAACCTCTTCAACAACATGAAGACGACGCCCATATTGGACTCATACTCCGAGTCAAGCTACGAGACCGCACATGAGACCTTTTCTTTGGTCTTAGAGGAGAGTGATGATGTGCCATCTCCGGCCTTCATCAACGGCTACAACCACGACATGATTAAGCATGGAGACATTTGCACCAACATCTCTCCGACACCCACATATAAAGAGATGCCCCAATTCCCATGTGAGGAGAGCCACCCCACCATGAGCGATATGAGTGACTCCACCATTTGTGACATTGAGTGCATTTCCTATGAGAGGATGAGTGCGACCACCACTAGCCCCACACTTGAGAGCATCCAAGAGGGAGTGAGTGAGACACCACACTTAGTGAGTGAGGTAGTTGACATGGCACGTGAGGCCACTATGATTTCTAACAACTTAAACTCTACTCCAAGTGTGTTTTCTTTGGTGCTAGGTCTCCTACATGATGACACGCCTATCCTCGACGAGTCCATACCTCCAATGGAGATGACGATGGCCATGGTGGAGGATGATGCACCCCCCACATGGTTCCATCAAGATGAAGATGACCATGACTTGGTCTTCGACACCTCACCTACAACACATGATCGATGCTCCAAAGGTAACATAGGTGATGGTGCTTCTCTTGTCCCACTAGTGGACTATTTTATGAATGATTGCTTTGCATGATGTTGACACACCTACACCCATGCTTCATGCTAGTGTGACTTCTTCATGTCATGACTTACCTATTTATGATGAATATGATGACGAGCATGTTGAGTTGGCTAGTTGTGATGCTATGCTCCATAGGATATCATGTGAAAATTCTTTTGGTCACATCATGTTTGACAATCCATTCAGCTTGTCATATGCTATGAGTGAGATATCCCATATTGCATCATTTCAATCTCAACATAGTGACTATGCATGCCCCATTCACATAAATCCTATTTGCACTTATGGCATAGATGACGAGATGATGGTCATTGGCTTTTGTTTTTCATGTGATGATATTGCCATGCTTCCTTTACATGATTTGCACAATTCATCTACTATGCCACGCCATGATCACAATGTTCCAACTATGCATTGTTTTGGATGTTGTCAATATTCTCCATGTGATGTTTCCACTAATGATCATGAGGAGACCCCCATAGTTTCCTCATCCATATTAGGAGATCTTGATGCATTCCATACTTTGCATGTTTGCCATGATTGCTTGCATTGTATGCATTCCATGAATAACAATGCTCTACATATTTCTTGTGATGCATTACACAATTTGGGTCTCCATTATGCTATACATAACAACAAACCTATCATGATGGATGACATGTTTCTATATCACGCATCACATTTATTTGAGCATTGGATATTTTGTGCTAACCAACACAAGCACGTGCGCATCACGATGGATGATGTGTACATCTACCACGCACACACAATTTTTCCTTTGTCTTTGCTTTGTGTAGGTAATCATGCACAATCGTCAACCTCTCAATCCCAAGAGTTGACGAAATGAGCTCTTGAGAGCAAAGATGACTTGGGATCCCATGAACTATCCTTCCCACCGATCTCTTCGCGCAACGACTACGCGCATCTCTCTCACTTGGCTCTCACATGGCTATGGGCTATATACCGCTTGTCGCTTCATGCTCATTTTACCGTGTTCACTTTGCATGCTATGCTTACTTCTATGCCTTTGCCATGCAATTGTGACCCTTGCGTGCATCTACCCATGATTCACCATTATGCTACTCCTATGTGTAATTGCATGCTTGGTGGAGATCCTTGTTGCTTTTGCCATGTTTATCACGTGCCTCATGCTATTGATGCTATTTTGCTCATATCCTCCTTTCATGCTTGTGATATGTCTTGTGCATTATTCATGCCCACCATTTGCACACATGACATAATTGACATGATTCTTTCTAGTATGTTGCATCTTCGCAATACTAGCTTGCTTGCCTTGATTCACATGATTGCTTGCTTTGTCGCATCACCCATGTTCCATTCTTCCTTGCTTTCTTGGGTTGATGACGTATATGTTCATGCCTCTCACATGATATATTTTGTTCATTGTCGCTTGCCTCCAATTGTTGCATCTATGCTTATTGATCATGGAGACTTGGACACTTTACTTGTGATGCATGCTTGCTTGATTAGCCTATTGTATTTGGTTGTTCTCGCATCATCATATGCCTCCATACTATGAAATGCTCCCTTGTACTTTCTTATGATGAGCATGATGCATCCACTTGTTGGGTATTTTACCGCACGAATGATAGGTTTTCCGCTAACCTCGTTTGTTTTTCCGAGTGTTTGTCATGTTCTTTCATGTTGAAGGATTCACAAGGCGATACCGTCATGACACAATTTGGTCGTGTGAAGGCATACACGATGTGCAACACCAACATTTGCGAGAATCTCCTAAAGGTGAACTCCTTCCCTTTGAGCCATCCTCAAATATGCATATTGGATGGGTCACTCTTCATTGTTGTTTCCTTCTTCTTGTCTACATGTTACACCTATTGGATGGAGGACCGACATTGGAGATGGAACCCATGGACCTTCAAGTTGAGGAGCGCTCGGACTTATTGGATGCACCTTCGAACCTCCACTCATGCCACGACATCAAGCATTGGTATACCAACACCTCCATATTTGTTGATTGTGTTCACACATGTCATGCTCGATGGACATATCATACACATGACAAATTTGCATCTTATGCATGGATTGACTCACATCATGATTGCCTTGTTGCATCTTGTATTCCCATGTCATCCATGATATATGAGCTTGTGCATTTCATTAGCAAATTTGTTGTGATATACCTTCATGGCATATTCATACATCATGATCTTATTGCCTACCATCAATTGCATGCTCACATCACATTGAGCATCCATTACCATATTCATGCTATTGATAAATCGTCTCACTATGACATCATTTTGCACCGTGGTTGCATTGATCATATTCACAAAACATTTGTGTGCATAATGAATGTTTTTGCTCCCATGAATGCTTTGCATACCATTCCATGTCTTTTGGATAAGCTTCATGCACCTTGTCATGCTCAATCTTGTCGCACGGACTCATTCTTACATGATGGACACTTTGTCTGCGCTAACCATTGTATTTCCGAGTGTTGTTTGTGTTTGCTCTTTTTGCATGTGTACCACTCCAGAGACACCTTGGAGTACTTGGATTGCGCCATGTCTTCCACTTCATCCAACTACAAGTCCGTCTACGACAACCGCTTCCATGGTGACGAGGATCACGATCCGAGGTTGGATCTTTCCCAAGGGAGGGGAGATGATGCGGAGCATCCTACGATCATCCCCATGTACACTCAAGCATACGCCTTTGGGCCTAAGGTGAACTCGCTCCTTCCCGAATCTTCCCTTTGCGCATGTAAGACATGGATGCTACTTCAAGCGCGGACCTTGTGCATACTCATGTACACCCAAGGAGACCATGGAGAACCCAAGGACCAAGGCCAAGCATGCGCGGAAGCGACGACGGAAGAAGGCAGAGACAGCTCCAAGACTCGGACATCCGGCCGCTGGAGACGACCCCTGCAGCAACAGCCTCCCAGCCACAAAGTGCTACAGGCCCCGGACATCCGGCGCCTCGCCAAGTCCCGGACATCCGGCCTCGGCCTCGGAAATCCGGACACCGCCGAACCCGAGAGCAACAAGACCAACCCCGCTAGCCCGGACATCCGGCCTCCCAGCCCGGACATCCGGCCCGTCGCGAAGCCCCGGACATCTGGCCCCCAGCCCGGGCATCCGGCGCCTGTCTGCGCACAGTGAATGGGCCAAGGGCCCATGTATCCCTCTTTCCCACTTACCCCTTCGTGGCTTAGACTATATATACTCCCCCACCTCCTTCTAGTTAGGGTCAGCATTGGTTTAGCTCATATTTATAGATAGAGCATTGCTCATCCACATCGGATCTACTCCACGAGAGAGACCGCGGCCTCTACGGAGAAGATCCCTTTGGATTCAAGACCTCCTCGCGGAGAAGATCATCAAGACCCCCTCTTGGGCGGCCCCCTCAAGACCTCCTCACGGAGAAGACCGTTACCTCTTGTATCGTCCGTTGTTGACTTTGGATCTTGTATCTTCCTTTGTGTTCATGGATCTAGTGCATGTGTGATCAGAGAACAAAATGTGGACTTTGGTTGACTTGCCCAATGATCGGCAAGCCATAGAGAATAAATGGATCTTCAAGAAGAAGACTGGCGCTGACGGTAATATTACTGTCTACAAAGCTCGACTTGTTGCGAAAGGTTTTCGACAAGTTCAAGGAGTTCACTATGATGAGACCTTCTCACCCGTAGCGATGCTTAAGTCTGTCCGAATCATGTTAGCAATTGCCGCATTTTATGATTATGAAATTTGGCAATTGGATGTCAAAACTGCATCCCTTAATGGATATCTTAAAGAAGAGTTGTATATGATGCAACCGGAAGGTTTTGTCGATCCAAAAGGTGCTAACAAAGTGTGCAAGCTCAAATGATCCATTTATGAACTGGTGCAAGCCTCTCGGAGTTGGAATATATGCTTTGATAGTGTGATCAAAGCATATGGTTTTATACAGACTTTTGGAGAAGCCTGTATTTACAAGAAAGTGAGTGGGAGCTCTGTAGCATTTCTGATATTATATGTGGATGACATATTGCTGATTGGAAATGATACTAAATTTCTGAATAGCATAAATGGATACTTGAATAAGAATTTTTCAATGAAAGACCTTGGTGAAGCTGCTTATATATTGGGCATCAAGATCTATAGAGATAGATCAAGACGCTTAACTGGACTTTCACAAAGCACATACCTTGATAAAGTTTTGAAGAAGTTCAAAATGGATCAAGCAAAGAAAGGGTTCTTGCCTGTGTTACAAGGTGTGAAGTTGAGTCAGACTGAATGCCCGACCACTGCAGAAGATACAGAGAAAATGAAAGTCATTCCATATGCTTCAGCCATAGGTTCTATCATGTATGCAATGCTGTGTACCAGACCTGATATGTGCCTTGCTATTAGTTTAGTAGGAGGTACCAAAGTAATCCAGGAGTGGATCACTGGACAGAGGTCAAGAACATCCTGAAATACCTGAGAAGGACTAAGGATATGTTTCTCGTTTATGGAGGTGACAAAGAGCTCGTCGTAAATGGTTACGTCGATGCAAGCTTTGACACTGATCCAGATGACTCTAAGTCACAAACCGGATACGCATTTTTATTGAATGGTGGAGCTGTCAGTTGGTGCAGTTCCAAGCAGAGCGCCGTGGCGGGATCTACGTGTGAAGCAGAGTACATAGCTGTTTCGGAAGCAGCAAATGAAGGAGTCTGGATGAAGGAGTTCATATCCGATCTAGGTGTCATACCTAGTTCATTAGGTCCAATGAAGATCTTTTGTGACAATACTGATGCAATTGCCTTGGCAAAGGAATCCAGGTTTCACAAGAGAACCAAGCACATCAAGAGACGCTTCAATTCCATCTACGATCAAGTCAAGGAGGGAGACATAGAGATTTGCAAGATACATACGGATATGAATGTTGCAGACCCGTTGACTAAGCCTTGATACGTCTCCAATGTATCTATAATTTATGAAGTATTCATGCTATTATATTATGCATCTTAGATGTTTTATATGCATTTATATGCTATTTTATATGATTTTTGGGACTAGCCTATTAACCTAGAGCCTAGTGCCAGTTTCTGTTTTCCCCTTGTTTTTGAGTATTGCAGAAAAGGAATCCAAATGGAGTCCAATTGATATGCCAATTTTTAATGATTTTTTATGGACCAAAAGAAGCCCCCAGTGTAAAAGAGTTGGTCCAGAAGAGTCCAGAGCCATCCACGAGGGTGGGGGGCATGCCCCACCCCCTAGGCGTGGGCCCCTATCTCGTGGACGACTCGGAGACCCCACTGACGTGAAACCGACACAAAAAAATCCTATAAATACAGAAAACCCAAGAAAATAACCTAGATTGGAAGTTCCACCGCTGCAAGCCTCTGTAGCCATGAGAAATCAATCTAGTCCCTCTCTGGCACCCTGCCGAAGAGGGCCATCATCACCAGAGGGCATGGAGGAGGATCCCGGAGGGGCCATCATCACCATGAAGGCCAAGACCAGAGGGGGAACCTCTCCCCATCCAGGGGGAGGCTATGGAGGAGGAAGCACAAGGGGGAGAACCTCTCCTCCTCTCTCTCGATGGCGCCAGAGTGCCATCGGGAGGGGAATCATCGCCACGGTGATCGTCTTCATCAACATCACCATCCTCATCTCTTTTATGCGGTCCAGTCTCCCGCACCCCACTATAATCCCTACTTGAACATGGTGCTTTATGCCACATATTATGATCCAATGATGTGTTGCCATCCTATGATGTTTTGAGTAGATATCCTTTGTCTTTGGGTTGATTGATGATCTAGATTGGTACGAGTTGTGTGTTTTATTTTGGTGTTGTCCTATTGTGCCCTCCGTGTCGCGCAAGTGTGAGGGATTCCCGCTGTAGGGTGTTGCAATACATTCATGATTCGCTTATAGTGGGTTGCTTGAGTGACAGAAGCGTGAACCTGAGTAAGGGGGTTGTTGCGTATGGGATAAAGGGGACTTGATGCTTTAATGCTATGGTTGGGTTTTACCTTAATGATCTTTAGTAGTTGCAGATGCTTGCTAGAGTTCCAATCATAAGTGCATATGATCCAAGAAGAGAAAGTATGTTAGCTTATGCCTCTCCCCCATATGAAATTGCAATGACGACCACCGGTCTTGTTAACAATTGCCTAAGACAATTCCGCACACTGATCCATCATTATTCCACACTCGCTATTTATAATATTTAGTAATATATTCTAACTTTATGACAATAGCACCTACTTTTATGTTTTAGCTCTCCAATATCATGCAAAGTTATCCTCTTCATACCCACAACGTAGTTTTATTTCTCGTTTCTGGTTGGAAGCAAACGTTCGGTGTACGTAGAGTCGTATCAGTGGCAGATAGGGCTTGAGAGAATATTGATCTTACCTTTAGCTCCTTGTGGGTACGACACTCCATACTTATCACTTCCACCATTGGGAATTGCTACGATGATTCCCTGCACTTGGGGATTATCAAGCTCTTTTCTGGCTCTGTTGCCGGCAGCAATAGCGTGGGGTTGATATTCTCGTGTGTGCTTGTTTGATTTCTTCACTAAGTAGATTTTGTTTTTCCCTTTTTGTTTCTATTTAGTTGTGGGTGAAACATACATTTTTTAAAAGAATGAAAATACAAAAAAATTACTTGCCTCTCATACCTAAAAAGTTTTTCAATAAGAGAAGTGATTGGAAGGTTATGTATTGGAGAAGTGAGGGTCGACCTTGAACACTTGTGTTCATGCTCATGGAAACAATGTAATTTTTTTGATGGAATATTCTCTGAAAATAATTATCCCCTTGTATATATATCCATTGTATTATAAAAAATAATGTGCCAAGCTTCGGTTTTAGGATGATTAGATTGCTTGTTTACTATGTACAGTTCAAAAACAGAAACTTTGGCTGTAGCGCGTGATTTTAATTTTTTTACTGGAAAGTCAAATGGGTCTGAAACTTTTTTCACATTACTTCTGTATAAATTGTTTAAATTTTCATATTTTTTTAGAATTTGTTGCAGTTATAGAAGTTTACTAAACTTCCAGATTACTACAGACTGTCCTGTTTTTGACAGATTCTGTTTTCTATGAGTTGTTCGCTTATTTTGATGAATCTATGGGCAGTATCGGGGGGTATGAACCATGGTGAAGTTGGAATACAGTAGATATAGTTCTAATATGAAATTGGATTAAGTTTGCAACAACACCTAAAGGTAGTGATTTGCTTTATTTACACTAACGGATCTCACAAAGTTTTTGTTAAAGTTTTGCGTGGATGAAGTGTTCGAAGATCGAGGAGCTATCGGTATGAGAAGAATAAAGAGAGGCAAGATCTCAAGCTTGGGGATGCCCAAGGCACCCCATGTAAATATTTCAAGGATACTCAAGCATCTAAGCTTGGGGATGCCCCGGTTGGCATCCCATCTTTCTTCTTCAACAATTATCGGTATACCTCGGTTTTTGTTTTGTTCACATAATTTGTGTCCTTTGTGTTTTTGTTTTTACTTTAAGAACCATGCTAGTATGAGATAGCCCTTTATTTATTTATAGAATACTTCATGTGCTTCACTTATATCTTTTAAGTATGATCTTATAGAATTGCTCTTTGTGCTTTACTTAAATCTTTTGAGTATGGTTTTATAGAATGCTTCATGTGCTTCACTTATATATTTTGAGCTTGGATATTGGTTAGTATATATTAATTGTAGGATGCTCAATGAACTTCACTTATATGTTTTGGAGTATGAGTAATGCTATCATCTAAAGTGGATTTAGAAGAAGGTTGCTCCCACTATTCCCAATGAGAGGAATTTTGCTTATGAGAAGACTAGTAAAATTTGTATGCTTGTAGATCATGAACAGAATGCTTTATGTGCTGGTTATATTGTTGAACTCATTCATGATGCTACTGAAAATTATTATGAGGGAGGAATACATGTTTGTAGGAGTTGCAATAATATCAAGTTTCCTCTCTATATGCTTAAAGTTTTGAAGTTATACTTGTTTTTCCTTCCTATGCTAGCTGATTCTTGTTCCTATAAATTGTGTGCTCAAAAAATCCACAGGCATAGGAAGTGGGTTAGGTTTAAATGTGCTAGTCATATTCCTCATGATGCTCTCTTTATGTTTCAATTCTTATCTTTTATGTGAGCATCATTGAAATCATCATGCCTAGCTAAAAGGCATTAAAGAAAAGCGCTTGTTGGGAGATAACCCAATATTTACCCTTACTGTTTTTGTTTGTTTACATGATTAAGCTACTGTAGTAATCATGTTTTATATCTTTTGTTTCAATAAATTGCCAAGTAAGACCTTTGGGAAGACTTGGGTGAAAGTTAATGTGATCTTGCTGTAAAAAACAGAAACTTTGTGCTCACGAGATTAGCTGTCATTTTTTTACAGAAGAGCGTGATTGAGTTGATTCCTTTTTCAGAAGATTAATATATAAATTCCTCACGTCCACCAATTTATTTCATAATGTTTGGAGTAGCAGAAGTATGGCTAGTGTTCAGATCATTACAGATTGTTCTGTTTCTGACAGATTATGTTTTCATGCATAGTTTGCTTGTTCTCTAGTTTCTTTCTATGGCTTGTATTTCTCAATATAAATTGTAGAAATGATAGGGTACAGTAGGCATTGTGTGAGAACAATTATGAACCTTTTCTTTGACAATACAAAAGTGAATGGTTTACTCTTTACCATACTAACCTATCTCACGAAGTTCCGTTAAGTTTTGTGTGATTGAAGTTTTCAAGCTTTGGGTGAGATATCGATATGAGGAGAATAAGGAGTGGAAAGACCCTAAGCTTGGGGATTACCAATGCACCCCAAGGTAATATTCAAGGAAGACTCAAGCACCTAAGCTTGGGGATGCCCCGGAAGGCATCCCCTCTTTCGTCTTCAAAACTATCGGTATGCCTTACTTAAAGCTATATTTTTATTCGTCACATGATATGTGTTTTGCTTGGAGCGTATTTTCAATTTTACTTGCTATTTGACTAAAATCATTGGATCTGAAATCTTGAATGAAAAAGAATCCTCCCATGGCTAGTTAATTATTTGACTACTCAGTGTTCTTCACTTATATCTTTTTGGAGTAATTTGTCATTTACTCACGTGCTTCACATATATCCTATGAGTAAATGGTTGAATGAATTGAATATCATAAATCTGAATTTATATATGTTTCATATGCTTATAACATGGGGAGTAATGACTTCACACATAATAAATAAGTATAGGTAGTAAACTTATTGGAAGTTAACAAACACAGAATTGGTCACTTGAACAATTCATGAAAGAATATTGAAAGAAGAGAGATTTCACATATAAATATACTATCTTGGACATCTTTTGCAATTGCGAGCACTCATTAAAATATGACATGCTAAAAGTTTGATGTTGGACAAGGAAGACAACTTAATGAGTTATGTTTTCCTATATCCGAAACATTATATTGCCTTTGATCACCCAACATGTTGAGCTTGCCTTTCCCTCTCATGCTAGCCAAATTCTTTGCACCAAGTAGAGATACTACTTGTGCTTCCAAACATTCCTTAAACCAGTTTTTCCATGAGAGTCCACCA
>NC_041386.1:318898265-318899932 GCF_002162155.2 Triticum dicoccoides | reverse complement strand
ATATATATATATATATATATATATATATATATATATATATATATATATATATATATATATATATATCCACTTGGATGTAGGTCCTCATAAATTATTATTGTTGACATTACCCTTGAGGTAAAAGTTTGGGAGGCGAAACTATAAGCCCCTATCTTTCTCTGTGTCCGATTAAAACTTTGAACCCATAAATATCACATGAGTGTTAGCAATTGCGAAAGATTAAATGATAGTTGAGTATGTGGAGTTTGCTGAATCAAAGCTCTTACATAGACCCTTCCCAAAAATAAGATGAATTGCAATTTTTTGACGACTAAGAGCACGGTTTATTAGTTTTCAAGAAAGTTTATGATCTATACTTTGACATGTGAATAGCTTGTTACTTGATCATGATAAGTTTCATGAGTTGAGCTACTGTTATGATATATAATGATGCTAGAAAAAGTGATTGGAACTATCATTGATGAAACTTATGCACTTGCTAGTATTCACTCTTTATAAATTATTTCTTTTATCATTTACCTACTCGAGGACGAGCATGAATTAAGCCTCTCTCATGAGCAAAACATGATCAGCACCAAGACTCCATGGGTGTTAGAATCATTACAATGTAATCTAGATTATTGACTCTAGTGCAAGTGGGAGACTGAAGGAAATATGCCCCAGAGGTAATAATAAAGTTGTTATTTATATTTCCTTATATCATGATAAATGTTTATTATTCATGCTAGAATTGTATTAACCGGAAACTTAGTACATGTGTGAATACATAGACAAACAGAATGTCACTAGTATGCCTCTACTTAACTAGCTCGTTAATCAAAGATGGTTAAGTTTCCTAACCATAGACATGAGTTGACATTTGATGAGTGGGATCACATCATTAGAGAATGATGTGATTGACTTGACCCATCCGTTAGCTTACCACTATGATCGTTTAGTTTATTGCTATTGCTTTCTCCATGACTTATACATGTTCCTATGACTATGAGATTATGCAACTCCCGAATACCGGAGGAACACTTAGTGTGCTATCAAACGTCACAAAGTAACTGGGTGACTATAAAGATGCTCTACAGGTGTCTCCGATGGTTTTTGTTGAGTTGACATAGATCGAGATTAGGATTTGTCACTCCAATTGTTGGAGAGGTATCTCTGGGCCCTCTTGGTAATGCACATCACTATAAGCCTTGCAAGCAATGTGACTAATGAATTAGTTGCAGGATGTTGCATTACGGAACGAGTAAATAGACTTGCCGGTAACGAGATTGAACTAGGTATTGAGATACCAACGATCAAATCTCGGGCAAGTAACATACCAATGACAAAGGGAACAACGTATGTTGTTATGCGGTTTGACCAATGAAGATCTTCATAGAATATGTAGGAATCAATATAAGCATCCAGGTTCCGCTATTGGTTATTGACCGGAAGTGAGTCTCGGTCATGTCTACATAGTTCTCGAACCCGTAGGGTCCGCACGCTTAACGTTCGACGATGATCGGTATTATGAGTTTATGTGTTTTGAAGTACCGAATGTAGTTCGGAGTCGCGGATGTGAACACGGACATGACGAGGAGTCTTAAAATGGTCGAGACATAAAGATCGATATATTGGAAGGCTATGTTTGGACATCGGAATGGTTCCAGATGAGTTCATGCATTTACCGG
>NC_041386.1:318893903-318898128 GCF_002162155.2 Triticum dicoccoides | reverse complement strand
AGTCAATGGGCCTTATTGGGCCTTAGTGGGAGAGAGGAGGAGGCGGCCAGGTGGAGGGCGCCCCCCAATCCCAATCCGAATTGGGTGGGGGGCCGGCCCCACTTTCCTTCCCTCTCTCTCCCTCTTCCTTCTTCTCCTACTCCAACTAGGAAAGGGGGGAAACCTACTCCTACTGGGAGTAGGACTCCCCCTTGGGCGCGCCATACAGAGGGTCGGCCCTCCCCTCCTCCACTCCTTTATATACGGGGGAGGGGGGCACCCCATAGACACACAGTTGATTGTTTAGCCGTGTGCGGTGCCCCCTCCACAGAATTCCACCTCGGTCATATCATTGTAGTGCTTAGGCGAAGCCCTGCGTCGGTAACTTCATCATCACCGTCATCACGTCGTCGTGCTGACGAAACTCTCCCTCGGCCTCAGCTGGATCAAGAGTACGAGGGACGTCACCGAGTTGAACATGTGTAGATTGCGGAGGTGCCGTGCGTTCGGTACTTGATCGGTTGGATCACGAAGACGTTCGACTACATCAATCACATTTCATAATTCTTCCGCTTTTGGTCTACGAGGGTACGTAGACATACTCTCCCCATCTCGTTGCTATGCATCTCCTAGATAGATCTTGCTTGATCATAGGAATTTGTTTGAAATACTGTGTTCCCCTACAAGACATGTGCTGTCATTTGATGAATGGGATCACAACATTAGGAGAATGATGTGATGGACAAGACCCATCCATTAGCTGAGCATAATGATCGTTAAGTTTTAATGCTATTGCTTTCTTCATGGCATATACATATTCCTTTGACTATGAGATTATGCAACTTCCGGATACCGGAGGAATACCTTGTGTGCTATCAAACGTCACAATGTAACTGGGTGATTATAAAGATGCTCTACAGGTATCTGCGAAGGTGTTTGTTGGGTTGGCATAAATCGAGATTAGGATTTGCCACTCCGGGTATCGGAGAGGTATCTCTAGGCCCTCTCGGGAATGCACATCATAATAAGCCTTGCAAGCAATGTGACTAATGAGTTAGTTGCGGGATGATGTATTACAGAACGAGTAAAGAGACTTGCTGGTTACGAGGTTGAACTAGGTATGAAGATACCGAAGATCGAATCTAGGGCAAGTAACATACCGATGACAAAGGGAATTATGTATGTTGTCATTGCGGTATGACCGATAAAGATCTTCGTAGAATATGTAGGAACCAATATGAGCATCCAGGTCCCGATGTTGGTTATTGACCGGAGAGGTGTCTCGGTCATGTCTACATAGTTCTCGAACCCGTAGGGTCCATACGATTAACATTCGATGACGATTCTGTATTATATGAGTTATGTGATTTGGTGACTGGATGTTGTTGGAGTCCCAGATGAGATCACGGACATGATGAGGAGCCTCTAAATGGTCAAGAGGTAAAGATTCATATATAGGACGATGATATTCAGACATCGGACGTGTTCTGGGGGTACCAGGTACATATCGGGTCACCGGAAGGGGTTCGGGCATCCCCCCGGCAACTACATGGGCCTAATGGGCCAAGGGGACAGACCAGCCCCTAGGGGGCTGGTGCGCCCCATGTAGGCCAAAATAAGGAGGAAGGAAAGAGGGGAAGAGAGAAAGGAAGGCGATGGATTCAGCCTCCCTCCTCCTTTCTTCCCCCTCTAGATGAATATATGGAAGGGGGGAGGCCGAACTGGGAGGCGCCCAAGTAGGATTCCTCCTACTTGGGGCGCCCCGTTGGCTGCCTCTCCTCCCCTCCAACCTATATATAGGACAACACTATTCTAATCTTGGGATTATGGATCACAACCGACCCTATAAGGGCCCGATGGACCCCACCTGAATTTCCGTGAACTGCCCGGCCCGGCCCGACCCAAGACGCCCCGACAGGATCCCACCCGATCCCGAGACGCCTCGACAGGATCCACCCGATCCCCTCGATCCCGAGCCGCCCCAGCCCCCCTCCTCGCCGCTCCTCTCCTCCTCGCCGTCGATCTTCGCCGGATCTGCCGCCTCCCCCATGTCTATAGCTCCTGGTCGGCCGGATCCGCCGCCTCCCCTCCATCTCCAGCTCCTGGCCGACCACCGGCGCGGGCGAGCGAGCGACGGCGGACGCCAGCGCGAGGGAGCCCGTGTCGCCTGGACACGACGAAGCCGCCATGGACTCCAGGAAGCCGCATCCTCATTCCATCCTCACCGCCCGACGCCTTGGTAGACCAGATGACGACCCCGACGCAAGCTACGGCGAACGGCGCGGCCAACGGAGCAACTCCTCGGTGGAGGCGGCATCGGCGGCGCCTTCAAATTTAGCAACAGTACATGAACTTCCTCCCAATTGTTGCCTTATTCTTCAATCTTGCCTTGTCTGACCTTCTTGCTTCGTGCAGATGAACTTCGCGCCCTCTGCAAGACATGGATTGCCATGGAATTCCTCTCCTACCTCCACGACGAATTGTTCTCAAGGTGGCCTATCAGCTGTTGGAAAAAGGTTGGCCGAACTTCTAGCTAGGGTATGGTTGAACTTCTTCCTTCTGTTTGTTATTTGCTTACAGCCATGTGAAGTTCTGGTAGTGTGTGAGCCTCAGTCCAAGCTACAAAACAACATTGTAAAATCTTCCTGCTTACAGCCATGTGAAGTTCAGGTAGTTTGTGAGCCTCAGTCCAGGCTGCAAAGCATTTGTAAAATCTGGCTGCTTACAACCATGTGAAGTTCAGGTAGTTTGTAAGCCTCAGTCCAAGCTGCAAACAGTAGAAAAAAATGCCTATGAAATCTGCCTGCCTTTTCACATTCACATGTGAAAAGCCATGTGAAGTTCAATTATTAAGTGTATAAGAGTTCAGATTGGTATGTATCTGGTTCTATGAAAAAAATAAAAGGAAAATAGAACATACATGTGATCTCACATGAAGGTCAGGTTGGTATGCACCAGTGGTTCAACCATTCAAACTTATGAAGGTTCAGGTTTTTTAACGCCTTTGCAAAACAAGAAGTTCAGGGTGTTGATAGTGCTTAGTTCAGGTACATATAAGTAATCAAATAGTGTACAATTAACAAAATGTGAGGTTCATTCTGTGAAGGGTGCTCAGTCCAGGTACAAAAGTATTGGCAGATGCTCAACTCAGTGCATAGTGTGATGCCTGTCCTAGGGGGGAAAATCTATACATGAACACCACTTTATATATGAGAAGTTCGCTGTCAATAATGCTAAATTCAGTTACAAAGGTATAGGCAGATGTAACTTGTGTGCTAATAAACATTTTTTTCTTTTATGTCAGCAAGACGAGAGACGCATGAAGAAGCTTAGAAGTTCCCAGTAGCAAGTACACAATCCCAAGCCTGTACGCGTTGCACCACCCCCTCAATGGGTCACACCTCAAATGCTCCAACAACATTGCCAACATGCTCTAGACCAAAATTGGATGACACCCGAAACACATGGAGACTTCCAAGATGCTGGGTCACAACCCTATCCGCACAACTTTGTGCCTCCACCTAATTGGGTGACGCCGGAAATCCCCCATGGATTCTTTGTATCCACCAGCAGACTCCCAAGCACGCCGATGGAGGAGGGGGTTAGCTCAAGTCCTGCGTGTAACTCTTGAGGTTATCCTGGTGTGCCTCATCAATGCCAAAGCAAAGCAACTAAACCGGATCCAAGGACAAATCCAACAGGAACACACACACGGAGGAGAGTGCTCTACACACTACCACCGTTGGATCCTCCTGCTGCTGCTACAAGTCAGAATTGTACGGGACATAAGGTACGTGGATTGCTTCACAAAACAAGAGAGCAAACCAAGACCAGGATCGCAATGCCTCCGCAACCACCTCAAGCAAAGAGGACGCAAACAAGAGAGAGGCCATCTTCAGCCCTCCTTCCTCCTCGTGATCCACTCCTGCATCCTGCTATGATTACTCCGCCGTGCCCCATCCCAGAGGGACAACATCAGACTCCAATGGAGTTGCGATCATACACACACGTAAGTGAAACAAAAAAAATTATATACGCATCTTGTATTATCTACAAATTTTCCGCTCCCTCCAGGATAACAAGTTCATAAACTGCATTTTAACGTGCCGTTTGGATTATTTTTCCTTTTTCTGCAGACGTCGGATCTCCCGGATTATCTAATACCAAGACTAAAGATGTGATTCCAAGATGTACAGAAAGCAAGGGAATTTTATAACAGATATGCCAGACACGCTGGTTTTGGAAT
>NC_041386.1:318830057-318893642 GCF_002162155.2 Triticum dicoccoides | reverse complement strand
TTTGTTTGCGCATTCCAAGGGATACACACATCTTCCATTTCAGAAGCTAACAGGAAGCGAAACAAAACATCGCAGAGGACAGGCTGCAATGCAAGAATGAGGCTGAAGATGTAGGAGGATAACACATGCGTAGTAGTGGACATTGAGTACAATCATAATCACCAACTCATGCAAACTGATGACATGCTAGTATTCTTGCACTCACACAAGAATTATGGCCCCACTATTTTGGAGTACGTAAAGCTCCTGCAGTACCATGATGTCAAGCACACAACAATCATGTCCATGCTATCCGAAAATGAAGATGGAAGCTACTTCCTAAGCATGACCAGACGAGACCTACTAAACTAGTAAGTATTCAAACATCCACATACTACAATGTACATAGCATCCTAGGTCACAACCCGTTGTTAGCAAAAATAACAAATGCATGTTTGCATGTAATTTGCAGGAAAGCCATGAATGCAAGGAAATATGATTTGGATGATGTGCTGAAACTTGTTTCATTCTTCAAAGACATGAAGGCAATCAATGATGAGTTTTTCTATGACATACAAGTAGACAAGGACAAGTCAATTAAAAACATTTTCTGGTCCAATGCAAGCTGCTGAGGAACCTATCAAGACTTTGGCGATTGCGTAACGTTCGACACAACTTACAAGACCAACAGATTTCATATGCCTCTGGGAGTGTTTGTTGGAACAAACCATCACTTGCAGTCAACGATATTTTCTGTTGCCCTGGTCAGAGACGAAGATGCAAAGTCATTCAAGTGGTTGTTCGATACATTTGTACGGTGCATGAACAACAAGCACCCAACTTGCATTCTAACAGGTGAGTTCAAAAAAAACCTCTACAAGTTTCATCATCTTTTCAGTCTATGGGTTTGTATTGGGTACATTGGTTTTCTTTGAAAATAATGTAAAGCAAGCAGTTCAACCACTGTTAGCACAGAAGTCCAACTAATAGTAGAAGAAAGCAAAATTATCTGCCACATGTTTAGGAAAAAATTAGTTATGAATGTGAAGTTCAAATAGAGGAACCATAGAAGTTCAAGGACACTGCTGTATGAAAAAACATATGAAACATGTTGAGGAAAAATGTAGTTTTGTATGTGAAGTTCAAGCACTGGTACCACGGAAGTTCAACAACACTGCTGTAAGGAAAAAATATGTGACATTATTAGATAGTCCTACTGCTACCTGTGAAGTTCAAGTACTTGTATATCATAAGTTCACCATCAGTGCAAAAAAGCAAGTTATATATTTTTAATTCATGCAGACCAGTGCCCCTCGATGGCAAAAGCTATACCACAGTCATTCCCAAACACCGTCCACAAGCTATGCCATTGGCACATCTTGAAGAAGTACAAGGAATACCTTGTGTTGCTGTACAAAAAGTATAAAACATTCAAAGAGGAGTTCACAGCTATATTAAACTGGCCGCTGATGCCAACGGAGTTTGAAACTGCTTGGGCTGAACTCGTGCACAAGCACAACCTGGAGAACGACCAGATGATGATGCAGCTGTGGAGTGATAGGAAAATGTGGATTTCAGCATATTACAAGAACATTTTCTTGCTAGAATGACTTCCACACAATGAAGTGAGAGCATGAATCACGTTCTCAAGAAAGGGTTTGTCAAGGGGACCCAGAACCTACACAAGTTTGCTAGGCGGGTAAATATTTGCATACAAACTCAAATGCAGAAGGAGAACGAGCAAACAATGACCAGCATGGTATGAAGACACAAAAAAACCCCATCATGTTCTATTTTCCTTCAACATGTGCACTTTGAATTTTAAAAAATGAAACCCAAGACTCTACTTCGACTAATATCTTACTTTTTGACATGTGCAGACCAATCCTGTGACAAAAACAACTTACGGCTATGAGGAAGACATGTCTATCAAATACACGAGAGCCGTGTACACCGAGATGAGGACTAGGATGAGAAAAGCCATGCTATTTCGCGCAAAGCGTACAACAGAGCCCACTAAGTACCTTGTGTACTACCACAACAAGCCTAGCCATGATGATGAAGAAAGGTTTTCCTGGTCAAAGCATGAATTTCAGGTTGTAGCTGACCCAGAGAATGAAATATACGAGTGTGAATGCAAGCTTTGGACACACACAAGTGAGCGGAAAAACAAACTCATTAAATAGCTAAACTACTAGTATCATATCAAAATATATGAAACTCATTGCTGGCTCACAAACTATATATTCTGCATTCATCACAAAATGCAGGCCTGTTCTGCCTTCACATTATGAACATACTGGACTACCTGAAGCCTGACAAATTTCCACACAAGTATATCCTCAAACGGTACACAAAGACTGCAAAATCACAACCAACCTTTGATACAAGGGACTACAACACAACTGCATCGGATGGCAGCTCAAGTCTATCAAAGCAAGACCTCTTGTTGTAGCTAAATTTGCTGGTTAACAAGAAAGCGATGAGATGTGACCAGCAATATGACAGAGCCTACTATGTTCTCAAGAGGCTCGTGGAAGAGCTTGATGCAATACATTCAGCAAATCAAGCGGATGCTGACGAAAGGATGGCTGAAGAGGACGCTGAAATTGAAGATGACCTTCATTATTATGCAGCTGAAATGCTCAACGCCGCCACTCAAGCCAACCAATGCAAGCAGGGTGTTGACCAATCAATGGAGCAGCGACAACAAGAGACGATGAAACTGCCGCTTTACTCTAAAACAAAGGGTAGGAAGAAAATTTCTGCAGCAAAGAAAAGTGACAAGAGAGCTCAAATAAAGGCACCACCTGCAGGAAGAGTCGTCGTGCTCTATGACAACGGAGTGCCACTTGGACACAGGTAATGTAGTGTGTGCAAAAAGGTTGCAGGACACAGCAAGCTCACCTGTCCAACACTCTTGGAAAGAAACAATGCCGAGGAGGTCAAGCAACCCAAAGTTCAAAAACAGCAGCCCAAAGTTATAGAACAAAAGAAGGGACCACACCCATAGAAAGCAAGCAACACACTATGTAGCATATGCAAGGAGTATGAACCACATAATGCAAGAACATGCCCGAAGCGCACAGATGCTGAAAAGACAAGCAAAAGGCTAGAGAAGAAATGGAAAGCAAAACCTAGAGCCAGCACCAAGAAAGTGGTGGAAGATGAAGAGGAAGACGAAGATGAAGACACCGCCGAAGAAGAGGAAGACGAAGAGGAAGAGGACGATGAAGAGGAAGAGGATGATGAAGAGGAGGAGGACGATGAAGAGGAAGAGAAAGAGGAAGATGAAGAGGAAGAGGACGATGAAGAGGAATAGGAAGAGGAAGATGAAGAGGAAGAGGTACATGTCAACCAAAAACCAATACAACCAAAGCTTAGGAGGAGCGCAAGGCTGATGAACAGTTAGAATAGGTCAATTAACACAAAGCAAACTTATGTCATGTCAATGTGCAGAATATTATTCCACTATAGAAAACAATATTTTAGGAGAAAGCTTACTTGAACTTTTATTGTTGAAGTTTCAAAGAAATTATACAATAGAAGTTCAAGTAAGCTTACTGCAGAAGTACTAGTATAGTACAAGAGGAGGTGCTGATGATGTATTGCATGAAAGAGCAAGCAGTAATAAAAAAAATGGAAAATATACATTGTGAAGTTCAAGTAATATTACTGCAGAAGTCCTGCTATATTATGAGAGGAAGTGCTGTGCTGGTGATGTATTCCATGCAAAGTGCAAGTAAGAATAAAAATGAAAAATATACACTACGAAGTTCACGTAACATTACAGTGGAAGTTCTGGTATATTATGGCAGGAGGTGCTGGTGTTGTATTCCATAAAAGACCAACCAACAAATAATCATACAGTTTTGAAGTTCATGTCAGCTTATAGAAGAAGTTCTGGTATATAAAATCGATGTAGGAAAAAATATGCTTAAAAAATAAAGTTTTGCCGTATGAACTAAGGTTAGCAAGCCTAAGACAACGCGTTCAAATGTGAAGTTCTGTTTGGATACGTGCAGAAGTTCATGTACAATGCCGACAAAAAGATAAAGAAACGTCAAGGACTGTATGAGAATATTTTTGCAAAAAGTTACAGTTGATATCCATTAGCACTTGAGAAAACACAAAAAAACAAATATAGATTCTATGCAAAAGGCTACATATTGGTTGGGTTAAAAAATATCAATACATTACACAACACAGAATATCCTCTCCATCTGAAACCAGCAGCCCAGCCACATCTCAAAGTAGAAGTTCAAGTCTACGATCATATGTTGGACCCAAAATTAAACAACACAAAAAAACAAGCAGTTCAACCATAGCCGAGGAGAGAAGTTCAGGTACATCTGTTGGGGCAAAAACATACAACACATGGATACTGAAAACGATGCAGTAAATTGAAATTCACAAGCCAAATCATTCTTCACACCAAATACATTTGTCCACAATATCATAAGCAATAGTGCTCTAGCTATAGATAAACAAATCATTAAAACATTCTTACAACCAAATCTTTACATAATCGTTCCAATCATTATCAAACCTAAAATCTGTACGAAATCAAATCTACAATGAAACTAATGCTTCGAATTCACGGGCCAAAGGACTGGATCTCTTTAGGGAGCTTTGCACGCATGACTTCATTCTTCTCGCTAAACATTAAAGTGTGCATAAACTCAACCTTCCAGTCATCTTTAGCAGCCTGCAAACAAAGAAAATGAAACGATGGTTTAGTAACGGATAACTAAAACCACAGCAGGAGCGTCTCAGCAAAAACACACAAGAAAAATGAAAGGATGATGAGACAAGAACAAGGACAAAACATACTTCCACATCACCAAAATATTCAACAAGCTCATCGCCATCATATGAAGAGCAGAACTTCACGACAAAGAAACCACAATCATTATTCTTCTGCTTTGGAACATCTATAAAAGTCGGCCTCTTTGCAATAGTCACCCAGTTAGGCTGCTTGCTCGCTTTGTACGCAGCCTTGCTGTGCACCTCCTCGAGCAACCCAACAAATCTCTTGATCTGCCAGAAATAACAAAATAAGATGAAGTCAAAAACATGTTAACCAGAATAGTTAAGTTCAGGTACATAAAAAGCGACACTTGCATAAGATCCAGCTAAACAAATAGCAGAAGTTCAACTGTCAAATGATAGTCAGTTCAAGCAGTATTACCACAACAGAGACAGAAACATATTTGTCAATAGAAGGCATAATAAACTTCATGTCAAACAAGAGAATATGAAAGGAGGTTCAGGCTAAGAAACACTCATGATATTTTGGCAGTCTCCGTGGAAACTTGTTCGTGACGTTTCCATATTAGCGTAAGGAAGTGAATCAAGGACGTCAATGCTCCCACGATATCTATTCACCACATACACACTGTAGTGCGCCATTGTGCCAATTGGCTTGAATAGTATCAAAAAAACCTGCCAAGAATGAAAGAAACGGTGAACACAAACTATAAAGCATATGTATTGAAGAACCGGGATGAACAAAAACTTCTTGACAAACTCAGCAAAAGGATGTACGTAAAATTAAAAAAAGCAAGAGTTATGAAAACCTAACTAGCTTTGCGTTAAGAAGGACTTCTTCCTTGCGGACAAACATTGGGAGGAGACCAGTAGATTTTTTTTACATCGAACTTTGGAACTGTTGCACCGAAAAAATCATACTCCAGGCAGTACTGTGCATTCACAAAAACACAATTAAAACACCTCCCAAACGCCACTACACCAAAACTAGAGCAAAAAAGAAGGGAGATATGGGTGCAAAAGAACTAAAACCTATATGAAGTAGGGACTAAGTACAACCCTGTCAGCACAAGAGAATATCTCAGAGGTCTCCGGCTTATCCTTCCACAAATTTATGAGATAATCCATTATGTCTCCTTCCATCTGCTGCCCTTCACTGAAAAGGGTATAAAGGACATGTCCTGTGAGGTCAATCACATTCCCAGGGATGGTAAACATGCAGTAGCTTGTGCTGCATATTTAAAAGGATGAGAAAAATATATTAGAAGTTCAGATACAACACAAATAGAAGTTCAGACACTATAACTCAAAGGCAAGGAGGGATGAACAAAAGTTCAGATACTATAACAATAGAAGTTCAAACAATATAACAATAGAAGTTCAGACAATATAACTCCAAGGCAAGGGAGAAATGAATAGAAGTCCACATACCACAACAACAGAAGTTCACACACAAACTAGCATCTCTGGCAGCAACAAAGTTAAGAAGAAAAAAACTCACTCAGAATACTTCTCCAGACCGTCTTCACTAAGCACATACTATTTCACTTCCGAGCCTCGGATAGATGAGGGTAACTATATTTTTTTAGGGGCGCGACAACAGAACGCCACTTCAAAGGCAATCTTGATGCTCTCTTGGAGGAAGTTATGTTGCTAGACTCAACTGTCGGTTTCCTCCTGGTGATGACAACATTCTTCCCACCTCTCACAGCAACAGTACCAGCGGCAGATTTACCGTTCTTTGGGTAAGCAATCTTCTCAAAATCATCATCAGACGAAATCACTTCTGCTTCGACTACTTCGACTGCACCAACCTTCATGGAGCAAGGGGTTTTCAGAGTACCACGAATACCACCAGCCCGCTTCCCCAACTTGGAAGGAATAAGGGTTCGAGGTCTATCATCTTCTCTCGAAGCAGTACTCATCGATTCCTCCCTAGGCTGGTATTTCTGTGACCCGAGGAATGAGTAGTGGTAATCGGTCAAGTCCAATGGCTCCACTGCAAAAAAAAGCAAGAGAAAAAGATGATTAAATATAACTGAACTTCAGGTACATCACAATGTGCAGCCCAACTAATATAGATGACATGGTTACTAATCAAGATGATCTAAAAAATTTAGTTGCATTTAAAAAATAAATGAAGTTCAGGCACAACCAAAGGCATAGTTCAAGATAAAATTGATGAACTGGACAACATTCAACTACAGCTAACAAAAGCATAGAAAGGCATCATCTATGAAGTTCTAGTAGAAGAAATGCTCGTGTCCAAGTAAGCAATGAAAGGAAAAAAATACTGAAACAAAACACACAAGCAAAATAAAAAAGATAAAAATGAAGTTCATGTACAAGAAATGCTCCTCTCCATCTGAAACCAGCAGCCCAGCCAGATCTCAAAGCAGAAGTTCATGTTCAAGAAAGAATGAATTTCATGTAGAATAAAAGATGCAGTACAGGTAAGCAGTCCAAGTTCCAAGACTTACATGTGTAGTAGCCAAACAAAGCTTGGAAGTCTGTCTCAAACAGGTTGGAAGAAGCGATTGAGTACATCCACGTCTTCCTGATATCCATGATATTTTCATGGGAATAATTTGCAAGAATCCGAGTCGATACTGCCATCAAACACAAAAAAGAATAGTGTTAGAACAAAAAAGAAAGCCAACGAATAAAAGACGTTGCAACTTAAGTACAACTACAATTAAATAGAAGTGATAAAGAGAAAAGTGGAACTCATACTTGTTAGTCTGCTGGGGGACATCAATCCAATCCAAAGGGAAATTATCGATAGAAAGAGGACTGAAGGGTGTCTCCCTGTCGTTGCTGGCATCGTTCCAAAGCTTCTTGATGTTATCAGTCATCCGCTGAAACAGGCGTACCGCACAGTCATCGTCTGGTCCATAGTAGGAGTCAAGAAGCTGGAACCTGAATTCTTTAGGTCAAGAAATACCGAAATCCAATGACCAAGACCACCCATGGAAGCAGGAATTCCAGGAGGGTCAAAAGTGGGGAAAACAACCTGAAGCAACATAAACACACAAATCATTAAAAACTGAGAATTAATATCAAACTATACAAAGAAAAATAAAACAATATTAACATAGTGGATCGCAGTGCAAAACTAATACAGAGGCAAAGAACAAAGATATTGTGTACACAATCATGTGCATCCATGCTATTTGGACCAGTCGCCAAGAAGTACTTCCTCACACGGGAATCCAATTGACCTTTGAAAATCTTGTCCTAAAATAATGTAGACAAAACCAACATATGAAAATAAGAAATGAGACAAACAAGTTTTAACTAAAATGATAAGGAACAATACAGAAAAGAAAGCACTATATGGTTGACTTACACAAACCCAATACGACAGGATGAGTTTATCCGATCCCTGGTACTTCGCACGTAGATAGTAGAGTGCAACCTCAGCCACATTAGATCAAAGCATTCCGCGAGGAGCAAAAGATACTGCGACATCCTCAACAGAAGCTTCACACTCATTCTTTTGGAACATAATCATTGATCTAAAACAAAAGCAATACAAAGTAAAAGAAGTTCAACATTAGGAACTCAGGAAGTTCAGCTACATCACAAGAGGCAGTTCAAAAGGCCAGAAGTTCAGCACCAAAGAAGTAAAAATTAGAAGTTCAACAACATAGAGTAAAGAAGTTCAGGTATGAAACCATAGGCAGTTCGGGGTAGATGGATGTAAAATATGGACCACCTGCACTCACATCTTGGAATGATCATTCTTAAGTCTAGTTACACTAAAATAAAAGTCATCAACCTTCTTTCGGACGACAGCAAGGTCATTATCTGCTCAGCAAAAGAAATATAAATTAAGAGCAACATTCAAGCACATAGATTCACGATAGTTCAATCAATAGCAACATTCAAGCACAAAATTCAAACACAAGCACATCTCAGGTGCTGCACCAGAAAACATCACAACACATGCATTACAAACCTGCCCCCCACATAGAAAACATGTTCACTTAACTTTATTTACAACCCACACGACAAAGCATTAAACCAGAAATTCAACTTGCACCACACAGGCAGTTCACAGGGATATCATGGACAAAAACAAACAACAAAAGGGACATGGATGGGGAAAGAAGAGAGAAGCATGCTCCTCTCTTTATGGATTCTTGCCTAGACCAGTGGCAGCACTGGAATGATCAACCTCCTCTCCATAGCTATCGCTTTCAGTCTCTTCATCGTCATCTCCAGTAGACATTGCAACGTCGTTAGGAAGGACACCGGCGGCAGCTGGAGCAGCTGGAGAATCTGAAACAACAAAAACTATTGGCTGTGTTTGAACAACATCAACATCAACTGATGGCTCTGCTGCAGGAGACTTCTCTGGGCGTGCAGCAGCACTACCACCAGTCTCAACAGCAGCCTCAACTGGATCTTTCTCCAAAATGATATCTCCAGCTGTCTTGCCGTGCTCAGCATTAGAAACCTCAGCTGTCTTGCCCTGCTCAGCATCAGAAACCTCAGCGCCAATGGACGACTCAAGTTCAGTTGGGATCACCCCGTAGGAGCAGCTGGTGCCTGACAAGGACTTGTCTGCAACCTTCTCTGGAGGAACACTACCATCATTAATCTACAGCAAGAACAGAAAGTGATTACAAAAGGGGCACATAGTGATAAAATTCACAAACAAGTAAAAATAAAAAATGAGACAAATGGACAAAAAATGATACTTTATCTTCACTACCATGAACCTCATCAACTAATACATCACTCGAGGGAGCAGGTTGGGCAGGTTCATGCACAGGTAAAACATCCTCCTCAACCCGAGTACCATCATCAGCAGTCTACAAAAAAATCATGTAGAACAAAAATACCTAATCAGCAGAAGTTCACATTACATAATCATAGAAGGTCAGCTATGACCACTGACACATAATGGAAGTCCAAATTCGCTAAGCATAACAGGCCAGATATCAAACTACTCTAATACAAAAGGGAACAAAAAACGGCCAGTTATGGAAATTACAGAAGTTCAGGTGCTGTAGCCCATGAAGTTCAGGTGCTATAAATAGAGAAGGTCAACTAGGAAACACTAGTACTAAAAACTAAAAGTTTACGACACCTGAAATCAATAAGGGTCACCTATGACTAAAAACAGTAATAACTGAAAGCTAACAATGAACAGAATCAGTTTACCTCTTTGGTATGCTCCATGTGGCCTCCTTCACGACCCAAACGAACAAAATCCTGCCTCTAAATCTGTCTCACAACAACATTTGCCTCATATTCAAAAGGCTTGCAATGAGCATCCTGCATTTCCTTGAACAACCCAAAGCTAGTACGAAGGTGGGAAGTGCTCGGACGAAGCTCTTCAAGAAATCTAGCTTCAATTGACAAAACCTCTTTCGAAGAATCAGCATCAAAACCGTGTCCGGGAGGAAGAATCCCATCAACGCGACTAAGACGCTCAACAGTTGACGGAACACGGGCCAACTCCCCACAAACGGTTTCAAGAAGACCATCAATCCTAACCAGGGAAACATTGGCAGCTTCAAACAAATTCTCGAAAGGCACGCCACCTGCAGCACTCACACGGGCAGAAGAACCTCCTGGATCTACAGGGGGCACCAGTATTAACATCCCGGGAGAATTCAAATCTTGGGGAAGTTCCACTCCCTAGGCCAGCGGCACGAGGCATAGTTAGAACATGGCGTTCAATAACCCTAAAGAACACAACCTCAGCGTGTGTCTTCCACTGCATACAAAAACAAAAGTCAATGCGTCAGAAAACAAATGAAGGAACATAGGAACAAAAAATATAGAAGACAGTACCAGAAGTTCAAGTTAAACTAAACAGGAAAGAATGATGCGTATAAACACTCACAAGCAGTTTCCCAAACACCCAGTTGGCTGGGTCATCATCACCCTTCTTGACCAAGTCAGCCGCAGCAAGCTCAAGAAGCTTGACCTGATCCATGAATTTGATGCGAGGGGTCCTCAAGTCAATATTAGGCGTCTTGCCAATGATAAGGCAGTCCAGATACATAAGAAGCGGCACGATGGCACATCATGTGACAACTTTTCCTCTGCTAGTACCTTGCTGATACCTAACAATAGCACTTTGAATATCATCAACAACCAACTGGCAGTAGTCCATATCTGCCATATCCTCAAACACAAGATTCTCAGCCATTGCTGCCTCCCTGGACACTCGTGTAGACGTTCCAGGGATAACCACCTTCATGAAAACAATCAGGTAAAACACCTGCAGAGCAAGATCATCCTTCGTCTCATCCTTCAAAAGTTTTGCGAGGATATTCTGCAGATCCTTTGTCTTGATGTCGTCACTCCTAGCGTACCCAAGCTTGCCCTTCAACCTCATAACATCATCATCAAACCCATCATTCGAGGGCCTAGGAGGGGTACGACTACCTTGAGGGAATCCAAACAGATGGTGAATAGCATCACTTGTAATACGCGAAACCTTGTTCGCCTCACCCATGTCCAGAATCATGGTTGTAGGGTCAATCCTTGTGTAGATGTTGCCCATCAAAGGACGAGAAATGTTGGAATCAAACTTCAAGTCAAACACACAACCAAAACCAGCCTTGATAACCCTCGTCTTGTGCCTAGGTTGTAGCATTTTTGCACACGTCTTGACCTCTCCTAGTGAGCAGCGAACCGTCTTGTTAAAACGTTTCACCTCACCTCCTCCTTGGCCACCTTCTTCGGGCGCTTTGCCTCCTCTCAGGCCGCTCCACAAGCTGACACTAAAAAATGCAATGACAAGGAAAAAAGGCAGAACAATGAGATACACAAGCTTCACCAAAATTCCACTAATGCCTACATACGCAGTACATTTCAGAAGTCCAACTATGTCTACATAGGCAGTACAACCATGTATGACCAGAAGTAAAGATGCTTTCAAAATGTTGGAAATTTACAAAGCAGAAGTTCAACCATGTACACCAAGGCAGTAATCAAACATGTATTTCAGAAGTCCAACTATGTCTACATAGGGAGTACAACCATGTATGACTAGAAGTAAAGATGCTTTCAAAATGTTGGAAATTTACAAAGCAGAAATTCAACCATGTACACAAAGGAGTAATCAAACATGTATGCCAACAAGTTAAGCTAATTTCTTCATGTATATATCCAGAAGTCCAACTATGTACACAAAGGCAGTAATACCATAAAGGCAGAGCAGATTGGCTAATTTATTCGTCTATATGAAGCAGAAGGT
Source organism: Triticum dicoccoides (assembly GCF_002162155.2). Taxonomy (NCBI): domain Eukaryota; kingdom Viridiplantae; phylum Streptophyta; class Magnoliopsida; order Poales; family Poaceae; genus Triticum; species Triticum dicoccoides. The sequence goes on along the minus strand of NC_041386.1, from coordinate 318,881,671 downwards.
CAGCTATGTACGCAAAGGTAGTGCTAAAAACAAAAAAACTACAACAATAGCGACAAATGCTCTAAAAAGCGGTAAACATTAGACATTCATACCTGATTAGCGGCAGCATCATCATCGTCGTCGTCCTCGTCATCAGCATTGAAATCAACATCATCCTTGTCCTCTGGATTAACACGAGAACACTTCTTCTCACCCTTGTTGACCTTTGCAGGTGCAACCTAGCGCTTGACGGCACATTTCTTCCCCTTACCAGATGCACCAGCACCAAGCGGAGAAGGGGTAGGCACGGCAGTGGCAAGCACATGAGGACTACCGCGTGCCATACCACCGAGGCCTAGCCCTTCATCTTCAGCAAGTTCTGCAGGCCTTGAAACATGCGGGCTCCTCCGAGGAGTAACTCCACCAACTACATGCTTCCTTGCAGCGGTCTTCTTGATTTTCTTCTTAACAGGGACAACTGTGCCATCACTGCCACACGGCATATCTTCCTCAACCGTGAGCTCAGCCGCATGAACAGATCCAGGAACATCAGAACCTTTCTAAAGGCAGGCCGCCCTCTCCTTGTCAAAATCTTCTTGCTTCGTCCTCTTATGTTGGTCCTCCACAAGAAGCTGAAGAGGTACATCCTCAGCTTGCGTGACAGGTTCAGTGCCATCAACAAACTGCGACTGCGTCTCTGACATCTGAAGAGAGCACAAAGGATCCGGAACGGAATCACAACCTTTGACTGACGGAGCCCCCTGCTCAGCAGCAGTAGGGTTTTCTGATAAATCCAACTCAGATAGAACATCGTTGATGGTGTTCACAACTTCCTCCTCTGTGGACACATCTGCAAAAAACACAAAAATCAAAGCAAAAAATAAAAAAAGTCAGGAACAAAAACAAAAACAACCGACGGGAACAAGTTAAAAAAACATGGCTCGAGAATTTAAAATGAAAAGAAACGGGGTTTCACATACTAGGTGAAGCAAGAGCTGCAGAAGCAAGATCCTCGAGGCTTAAAAAATTCTCAAGCCTCGAAGCAACCTCAGCAACCACAGTGAAAGGAATAATGGCTGATTTAGCCGCATCAGATATTGGAGCATCAATATTAACTTCTGAAGCTCCATCTTGATCGCAGGCATTTTTTCCAGAACTATTCAACTCGTCACCAACTACTCCCTTTGTAAACTAATATAAGAGCATTTAGTTTACTACTTTAGTGATCTAAATGCTCTTATATTAGTTTACGGAGGGAGTACAAAAAATGCAAGAAAAAAGGCAGCTGAGTTCTAATCCGCAATCCTACACCAAAGGGACTTCTACTTTTACATCAATGTCCAATACCCAGAAGTTCAACAATACCTAACAAAGCAGTAAACACAACAAACAATCTAAAATTTACATACTAAATATAAAAATAATCTACACTAGAGGGGCTACTACATATAAGATGAATGTCCAGAAGTTCAACAATATATAACAAAGCAGTAAAACAAAATGTGCATAACAGAAGTTCAACCAAATTTCATTATAAACAAATAATAATTAAAACCAGAAGGTCAACTACGTGACCCAAGCAAGTAGCACATAAAAAAGATGTACCATGACCATGAATAGTATTTCATAGGCAAACTAAATATCAATACCATGAACATGATAACAAAAAAAACAAAGATATACACTATAAATATGAAACATTTGGGAAGTCCAACAACACTTGGTGACATAGTTTCACCTGCAAATCATCAACTAAAAAGTAAGCAACACTCTACTAACTCAAACTAAGGGTAAAATGCATACGCATAACCTTTGTTAGAAGTTCAAACTATTAAGAATGGCAGTCCAACAAGAAAACTAAGTGAAGATATGGGCAGACATATATAAGAATACTGCTATTTAAAATACAAGATCCAACTACATTAAGATACCTGGAGAAGGTTTTGAAGCCATGACAACACAACCGCCTTGATGAATGAAACTCCAAACACTAGAACAACCTATTAAAAACAGGGGATTGACTGCATGTAGTTAGCAAGTAGAAAATCATACAACAAAATACAAAAAAACTGAATCAAACCCTAGGATGAAACAATTAGAACATACCAACAAGTATGAAAAGATGAACAGTAGCACATCTAGGCAAGCACAACAAAAAATGTATCCATAAACTAACTAGAATGTCACAGACATAATCTAGACTTTGAAATCCACATCACTAATGCAATTAGATACATCAGATCCAGCATCAACCATCACACCACACCCTCTCTTACATGCATCTGACTGCTAAAATCAACAAAGGGGAAATGAAATCCACACAAGTCTGAAGGGAGAAATAGCACACACAAGCATCTCACCACAGGGGAATGCAATCCAACCACCACACGCACAAGAACCATACCTAATCTCCCACCAAACCATCAGAAGAAGGGGGTAGGAGGCGGACGCGAGAGCACACAGAAGAAACATGCAGGCCTCGACAGATCTAGCGAAACTAAAAGCAAGCATTAGGGGGTGAGGGAGTCCTGGATTAGGGGATCTCCGGACAACCGGATTATATCCTTTGGGCGGACTGTTGGACTATGAAGATACAAGATTGAAGACTTTGTCTCATCTCCGGATGGGACTCTACTTGGCGTGGAAGGCAAGCTTAGGCAATACGGATATGTATATCCTCCTTTGTAACCGACCTTGTGTAACCCTAGCCCCCTCCAGCGTCTATATAAACCGGAGGGTTTTAGTCCGTAGGACAACATACAATCATACCATAGGCTAGCTTCTAGGGTTTAGCCTCTCTGATCTCGTGGTAGATCAACTCTTGTAATGCCTATATAATCAAGAATAAATCAAGCAGGACATAGGGTTTTACCTCCATCAAGAGGGCCCGAACCTGGGTAAAACATCATGTTCCCTGCCTCCTGTTACCATCCGCCTTAGATGCACAGTTCGGGACCCCCTACCCGAGATCCGCCGGTTTTGACACCGACATTGGTGCTTTCATTGAGAGTTCCTCTGTGCCATCGCCAGAAGGAAGGATGTCTCGTCTCGTCTTTAAAGACGGTACTACTGTTGGGGGAGCTTTAGCTGTCGGCCAAACTCTCCGGCTAGGCGGTTTCATCATGACCGCCTGTTTGGCCGCCGCGCCGACGATGACTTCTCGGGTCATAGAAAACAGCCTCCACGTCAAATCGGCACTCGCCGAACAGATGGATCCAATGGAGCTCGCCTCCTTAAACGAGCTCTTGGATCGCATCGCCGCCTTGGGAGTCACTACGGACTATGATCGGATTGGGCTTAAACCCGATCAAAGGGAGATTAACTCTCCACCGGTCACCCATCATATTGTAGTGGTGGAGGAACAATGTGGCGACCTTTCCTCTATCTTGAGGACCAACTATGTCCGGATTCCCGAGCTCACCGAGCTGGACGCCCGTTCGCGGGAGGACAACATCCAATCCCTGAACTTAGAGTCAGGCAGCGGGCCAAGATTATCGGGTAAAACCCTGGAACCGGAACTTCCAAAATTGGAAACTCCTCGGTCCCTGGATCCCAGATCAGGTAAGGGTTCGGACTCAATTCCACCCACCCACCCAAACATAAGCGATCTTTCCCACATCAGGCAAGAGCCCCAGGAAACAGTACATCACTATTGGGCCAGATTCCTCCTTGAGATGAGCAAGGTTAAGGACTGTCGCGAGGAAGACGCAATCCTATTTTTCTGCAATAATTGCATGGACAAGGGAATCCTTAACGCTATAAATCGTCGTGAGATAACACGCTTCGCTGACTTGGCATACATAGTACGAAAGTACTGTGCGATGGAAAGTGCCTGGAAAACTGAAACAAACTTTTGGGATAATTTGGCCCTGAATACAAACCCAGTCCGAAATAAAAGCATGCATTATCATAATACACCCGGGTCAACTACCAAAAAGCAAAAGCCCTCTACACAGCATGGAACCGTACTGGCGGGATGGCTCAACGGACCTTGCAAAATTCATAGTACAGCGGATACAATACCGACGCACAGCCTTAGAGCATGTTGGATACTCCGGCAGGTGGCCAAAAGTAGTGAGGATCTTCTTATCCCAAATACCACAGAGCACCATCCCATGGATAACAATACGGTGTTAACAGTCTTTGAGACCTTCACGTCAAATAATAGGCGCACGCGAACACTCCGCAGCATGGCCGAAATCTGCCACATAGCAGCAATAAATCCATGGAGTGAAACGGCTATTACCTTCAACGCCAGTGACAAACCTAAATTCCAAACAGCCCGAGCACCAGCCGCACTGGTCCTCAGCCCAATCATGGACGGCTTTCGACTCACCAAAGTACTCATGGACGGCGACAGCGGATTAAACCTCACCTGTGAAGAAACTCTTCAAAAGATGGAAATAGACTGGAACCGCATTGAGCAAAGTAGCACAACCTTTAGAGGAATCATCCCCAGTCGGGAAGCACGCTGTGCTGGGAAAATCACACTAGATGTGATATTCGGCACGCCGGATAATTACTGGTCCGAAGAAATTACATTCCAAGTGGCCCCGTTCAGCAGTGGTTATCACGCCCTTTTAGGACGGGAGGCGTTCACAATCTTCCAAGCCGTACCCCATTACGGGTACATGAAGCTCAAAATGCCCGGGCCCAACGGAATCATCACTCTCGCCAACGATCCAAACACGGCACTCCGCGCCAAAAACAAAACAGCCGCACTGGCCCTCGAGGCATTATCCAAAGCCCCCTCGGCCGTGGAATTAACCACGCTACGCTCCACAGTGGACAGGGACGACGTGATACTCGACAAGAGATCCAAGTCCACCTCTTTAAACCCAGCGGATGAAATAGTTAAATTCCAAATCCACCCAACGAACCCTACAAAAACAGCCTCCATCGGGGCACAGTTAAACCCCGCTGTGGATGCCGCACTACGAGAGTTCCTGCGCGAGAAATGGGACATATTCGCCTGGCATCCCTCAGACATGCCAGGAATCCCATGCAGGCTGGCCGAGCATAGCCTCAATTTCCTAAAGGGATTCAAGCCGGTCAAGCAAGCTCTTCGGCGTTTCTCCGAACCTAAGAGACGGGCCTTGGGAGAGGAACTAGCCAAGTTATTGGAGGACGGATTCATCAGAGAAATAAAACACCCGGACTGGCTAGCAAACCTAGTGATGGTACCAAAGAAGGACAAATCCTGACGCCTTTGTGTCGATTTCAAAGATCTCAATAAATCTTGCCCAAAGGATCCCTTCCCCCTCCCATGCATCGATCAAATCATTAATGCTACCGCAGGACACGAGTCATTGTGTTTCCTCGATGCATACTCCGGTTACCACCAAATCAAGATGGCGGAGTCCGACCAAGCCGCAACGGCATTCATCACACCATACGGTCCCTTATGTTTTAACACAATGCCTTTTGGGCTCAAAAATGCCGGCGCAACATATCAGCGCATGATTCATACATGTTTGGATAAACAAATCGGCAAAACAGTAGAAGCATACGTAGACGATGTGGTCGTCAAAACCAAACACATTGACTCTTTGATAGACGACTTGAGGCTCACATTCGACAACCTCCAAACATATGACATCAAGCTCAATCCAGAAAAATGCGTTTTTGGCGTACCACCGGAAAGCTCCTGGGTTTCATTGTCTCAAGTAGAGATATTGAAGCTAATCCGGCCAAAATCCGAGCTTTGTCACAGTTGGCTACCCCAACAGACCTCAAACAAATCCAGAAGTTAACTGGATGCATGGCGGCTCTAAGCCGATTTATCTCCCACTTAGGAGAAAAGGCTTTACCCCTTTATCGCCTCCTTCGGCGCACCGAACACTTCGAGTGGACGGACGCGACCACAGCCAGATTGGAAGAAATAAAGGCCATCTTGGCAACCAACCCAATCCTGGCCGCGCCAAACATCGGCGAACCAATGTTGTTGTACATTGCGGCAACTCATCAAGTTGTAAGCGCGGTGCTCGTTGTCGAACGGGAAGCGGATGAACATAAATTCCCTCTTCAAAAGCCGGTATACTATGTATCCACTGTCCTCACTCCATGCAAATCACAGTACCCGCATTGCCAAAAGATAGGATATGCGGTATTCATGGCATCGTGGAAGCTGCGACACTACTTTCAAGAGTGTTCGATTACAGTAGCCTCGGAAGTGCCACTTAATGATATTATAAACAACCACGACGCTATGGGCCGGATTGCCAAATGGGCCATTGAGCTCCTCCCGTTCGACATAACATACAAACCTCGACGAGCCATTAAGTCACAAGTATTGGCCGACTTCGTCGCTGAACGGACGGAGGCCGAACTCCCTAAAGAGTATGACACATACTCCAATTGGATCATGCACTTCGACGGTTCTAAAATGCTGGCTGGTGTAGGGGCTGGCGTCGTCCTGATGTCCCCAACCGGAGATACCGTTCAGTACGTATTGCAAATATTGTATACAGACTCCAACAATGCAGCCGAATACGAAGCTCTGTTGCATGGTCTTCGGATAGCAGTTCCATGGGCATTCAACGCCTGGAGGTGCGTGGGGATTCAAACCTCGCAATATTCCAAATAAATGGAGACTTTGACGCCAAGGATCCGAAAATGGCGACCTATCGAAACGCCGTCCTAAAGATGTAAGCTCGGTTTGAGGGGCTCGAATTTCACCATGTGGCTCGGGAAAACAATCAGGCAGCAGATATCCTCGCCCGCATCGGTGCAAAATGTGATGCGGTCCCCCCAACATATTTTTGGAAAGGCTGTTCAAGTCATCCGTAGTATGGGAAGGGGACACCGATAACAATAGTCCGAACCCGGCCAAAATACCCGATACCGAACTCTCTGACACAATCGGAGGCTCTGCCACCGAAATAACACCTTCAGCCCACAAAATAATGGCCAATATTGCCCCGTGGACAGAACCATTCCTGGCCTACCTAACTAGACAGGAACTTCCGGAGGACCAAAATGAGGCACGCTGCATAGTGCGGCGATCCAAGGCCTACAGGGTCCATGAAGGAGAATTGTACAAAAAAAGCACTACTAGAGTCCTTCAAAGGTGCATCTCCGAAGACTCGGCGGTCATCACGCTGCAGCCCGGGCTCTTGTAAGCAAGGCCTTCCGTACAGGATTCTATTGGCCAACGGCCCGGGCAGATGCACAGGACTTGGTCCAATGCTGCGTCGGTTGCCAGCTCTTTGCAACTCAAAGCCACATGCCACCCACCACCCTCCAAACAATCCCCATTACATGGCCCTTTGCGGTCTGGGGCTTGACATGGTTGGACCCCTTAAAGGGGGAACCCACAAGAAAAAATACTTATTGGTCATGGTGGATAAATTCACCAAATGGATAAAGGCCAAACCTGTTAAAACAGCTGAATCCGGACCGGTGATAAACTTCATATCTGGGGTTGTACACCGTTATTGCGTCCCCCACAGCATCATCACTGATAATGGCACGGACTTCACGGTCGACGAGGTAAAACTCTGGTGCAGCAAAATGGGCATCAAGCTCGATTATGCTTCAGTCTATCACCCGCAAACCAACGGTCAAGTCGAGCGAGCAAACGGTCTTATAATGAGCGGCATTAAACCCAGATTAGTGCGCTCCTTAACGGAGTCTAACACGCACTGGGTAGAGGAGCTCGACTCCGTACTCTGGGGGCTGCGGACCACGCCGAATCGTAGTACCAGATATACACCCTTCTTTATGGTGTACGGCACAGAGGCAGTCTTGCCCTGTGACATAATTCATGACTCACCTCGAGTGCGCATGTATGAAGAAAGAGAAGTCGAGCTCGATCGGCAGGACAGTTTGGACACCCTGGAGGAGGAGCGCGACGTAGCGAAAGCCCGTTCTGCATTTTATCAGCAACAGGCTTGCAGATACCAAAGCAGAGAAGTACGGGCCAAAACTTATAACGTTGGCGACCTAGTTCTACGCCCGCCGGATAAGAAAAAGAACAAGCTCGAGCCCAAATGGGAAGGTCCCTTCATTATTGACCAAGTTCTGACCGGTGGAGCGTACCGACTGCGGGATGCATCGACTAGTCGACTCGAGCCGAACCCATGGAACGCGACCAGGCTCCGAAGATTCTATGCCTAGCACCGGACTCTATGTTAGTCCCCTCCCTTTGTCCATTTTCTGCATATACATTATCTGTCTTGTTTCTCTTTCTTTATTTTATTATTTCTCTAGGCCTTCAAGGGTCACCTTGTGCCTCGCTTGCACATTACAGATGCGCTAGCCGCACTCTTCATACCTGGGGGCTTCTTTCACAGAAGCTTAAATTATTTATCTGGGCCTCATGCCCCACACATGTGTTATACTTCCGCATGTACCTTTTTTCACCATTATATGCATCGATATGACTTAAGTTTTGGCCAAGATGGGTTGCCTGGCTCTTGTATTTATACCCCATGTTCCCGTTAATTCGGCTAGGGCATAAGGGGAGCAACTCTGCGATTGTTACTGCCGGGTCAGCCGGATGTGTATCTCAGACTGGGTGAAGCCGAAAGCTAGCGTTCTTAAGGGAATATTCGGTTTGTGAACAAAAGATGATTTTTATTTATTGTCCATATCTTCCCCTAGATGTTTTTCCTGCGTTTCCTATCGCAGTTCAGACATGCACTTTAGGGCATGCTTGCCCAGGGAAAGGAACCCTTAACGGAACTATTCTCCCTGGAAGATGTTTCTTACTACCCATGTAATATAACATAACTAGCTGGGCACTTGTCTGACTAATGACCCCTACGCCTGGTCTCCACGCATACCCCGGTTCTTATATAACTAAGCGGGTATTCGGATACACTCCGGACTATTGGGCCCGGAGGTTGAAGCGAAAAGGTCCGCAACGACAAATGATCTACAATCCGGCTAGAAGGCATTATACATGTCAATTTAATTACATAGTCATGCAGACTGACTAAATTCCTCTTCTATACCATCCAACAGGCGGTCTAGCTTACAATCCCGTTAAGAATACTTTGCGGCTAATTCTACTTGCCCATAAACTAAGCTAACGGGGATCTCTTTTCCATCGGGCCCCACAGGTCCGACCTCGACCATGTGATTTGGGTCTGCCTTGGTATACCACGTCTTCACCATGGCCCAGGCTTCTCTGGCACCCTGTCAGCAGGCTGATATCTTCCATAATCGGAAGCACCGCCGTGCTCCCTTGAGCTTCTCCGCAAGCTCGGCAACGCCCTCTGGCAGGGAGACGGACGGCCACAAGGCCTGGGCAACACCCTGCATCACCCGCCGAACTTGTTCGTGCAGATGTGACAGCTCGGACAGAAGATCACCCGTAGACCCGGGCATTTCCTCCGCGGGAGCATACCTACAGACATAACGCTGTTAGTCGGCTTCTTCGCCGAACTTCTTTAAAAGGATTCGTTCAAGCACTTACTGAAAATGCCGCGCCGAAGCCGCTTATTCTCCTTCTCGGAGTCTGCAAGCTGGCCACAAACATCTTTTAGTTCCACGCTCAGCTTAATATTGGCATCTTGGAGATTGTTTTTCTCCCGCCTAACCTCAGTCAGCATGCGTTTGCCAGCCTCTAGCTATCGCATAACATGCTGGTCCTCCGGATTCTCTCCGGATTCATCTGCAACATCTGTTGTTAGATCTGCAGCCATGACGCACGTTACATGGTAACCATCATTCTTTAAAGTAAATGTTACCAGCAGGTGACTTTTTCGGTTCCTGCAATGCGGCCACAGCAGCCCGCAGTTGGGTCTTGCATTCCTCCAGCTCCTGTGACAGCCTAGTATTCTTCTCTGTAAGAACCTGCACAATAAAGATGATCCTTAAATCAGTTCTGCTAACTATTTCAAGTCTCAGGGGCTACTGATACATATAAATCGTCAGATTTACTCACCCGTACATCCTTTACATACTGATCCGTGGCTCTGGCTAGACCATCTTGAGCAGCACGGAGGTACGCCTCTCCAGAATTGAAGGCGTCAAACGCCTCTGGTGAGAAACACGTGTCACGGAGTACGGCCCGGCGGCGCCTATGATTCATGGCGCTTTCCACTTCTGAGTTTGTAGCGGATAATCTATCCGCATCCTCTGTAGGGGGATTATCCGGCGCCTGCCCCATATCGGCTTCTGCCTCCATGTCCGGTCCTGGTGCCCGACTGGTGGAAGCGTGATTGGCAACATCGCCGGACATATTCCGGCGAGCATTTTTTCCGTTAAAGAAACGTGGACGTCATTACATTTTGAGAAAGACGACAACCACGGAGCGGGGTTTTTCTTATACCTTTGCGCCGGCGTCTCCGTCCTGACAGGCTTCCTTTTTGGCCTACCCGGTCTCGGTGCCTCTTGTTGGCAAGTTGCTGCGGGTTCGGCAGGGCGTCCCGAATGCCTTCCCTATAAAAGATGCCATGTGTATATGGTGGGTGAAGTGCCTAAAAGGGGGTCCTAGTTTTGGAGTTGGGATTTTTGGTTTTTCTTACTTGCGATGCAAGGAGCAGTCCGGGATAGTCGGCCGTAATGGCCACCATGGCATCGTCGCAGCTTAACTGATAGAACTGTCGGTCTATCAGCTCCACGAATATAACCGAATCTTCTTCAAGTCTGGAGTCGAGGGCCCGGTTAGGGTCCTCTGGTTGTGGAGAAGGGCTGCTGACCTCCTTTATGGCTTTTTGCAGTTCCTGCTGTGAAGTGGCAAGGTGAATACTTACGACAAAGAATGCGGAAAAAATGGGAGCAGGGAGATATAACTTACCCAGCTTGGAGGATTGTACATGGAGAATCCATCCCGTGGCTTGATGCGGGTGAACTCCTCTTCCTCACCCTTGAACAATTCAGACAGAATTTTCACTAAAGCGGCATCATTGTCCGGACCCTTACGCCCGCAGCGGGTGGCGTCATCCGCCCCGTTATAATACCACAAGTGGTGCCCACGGTATTGAAGTGGTTGCACTCCCCGCATTATGCAAATCGACATAACTTCGATTATTGTCAATCCTGATTGAGCTAGTGCTTTGATCCGGTTCATCGGATAGAGGACTTCTCTGTTGTCTTCCGCCTGGGGCTCCGTGGGCGCCAACTTCGGTGCTTCTTCAGAGGAGCATTGCTGAACTTAGGAAGACCCTGCTGAACAAGGTCCGGAAGGGGAACGTCCTCCATATAAAACCATTCCGAAGTCTAGTCTTAGGACGACTTCTTCGGGGTACCGGACATGTATCCGGTATCGGCGGTGCGCCATATTTCGGCTCCGCCCACTTGATAAAGTGATCTACTATGTATGCGAGGGACGAGGCAAAATAGCCTTTTCCACAGCTCGAAGTGAGCCTCGCAGCCCAGGAACAACTCATAGAGAGAAACATAGCCGGCGATATGTAGAATGGAGGCAGGGGTGAGATTGTGTAATTGGAGGCCGTAGAACTCCAGGAGCCCGCGGAGGAACGGATGAATAAGAAATCCGAGTCCCCTTAGTAAATAAGGAACAAGGCAGACCCGTTCCCCCATGGAGGGACAGGGAAAGCTCTCCGCTTGCTCCCTGCCATTGTAGGTGGCAAGCCCGACTCGAACGGGCACCATATACGCGGGAGGGAGAAATCCCTTAGTCTGCAGTTCGACTAATCGACTGTGCGGGACTGAACACCTCTCCCAATCATCGGGCTTAGGGCTACGAGGGTGGGAGGAGGAGCTGCGGAGGTCGGCCATGCTGGAATGGATCCTTTCGAAAAGCGCTCTGATGGATTCTCGCTTGGGGAGGATGGTATGGATCAGATCTAAGAATCCCCATCCCTTTAATAGACAATTTATTTATCTGGCTAGGGGGCGAATGTAAAAGCGCCCTGGCGCCTCGTATTCATTCGACGCGTGGGAGAAAGCCCTTATTGGGCACATAAGCCAAGAGGTTCAACATTTATGGAGCTGGACACTGCTTACGAACACTTGAAAATTGGAGAAGAACCCGCCTTGCAATGCCGAAGACAACACTGCGCGCCGGACTCATCGTCATTGAAGCCTGATTCGGGGGCTACTGAGGGAGTCCTGGATTAGGGGGTCTCCGGACAGCCGGATTATATCCTTTGGCCGGACTGTTGGACTATGAAGATACAAGATTGAAGACTTTGTCTCGTGTCCGGATGGGACTCTACTTAGCGTGGAAGGCAAGCTTAGGCAATATGCATATGTATATCTCCTCCTTTGTAACCGACCTTGTGTAACCCTAGCCCCCTCCGGTGTCTATATAAACCGGAGGGTTTTAGTCCGTAGGACAACATACAATCATACCATAGGCTAGCTTCTAGGGTTTAGCCTCTCCGATCTTGTGGTAGATCAACTCTTGTAATACCCATATCATCAAGAATAAATCAAGCAGGACGTAGGGTTTTACCTCCATCAAGAGGGCCCGAACCTGGGTAAAACATCGTGTCCCCTGCCTCCTATTACCATCCGCCTTAGACGCATAGTTCGGGACCCCCTACCCGAGATCCGCCGGTTTTGACACCGACAGGGGGGCAGTATTTGTACCTCTCCAAACGACCCCCGCACGCATGAATCTGCGGTGGTTCTTCCATCCCCCACGACGCCACGCGCACCTTGGAACCACGTAGCCACTTGCCGCCCTCGCTTCAGAGCAGAATAGAGCGGGCTGGGTGAGGGAGAGCGGGGCGTGGGGGAGAAATAGGAGCAGGGGCGTGCGCCGATTACTCAACTCATGAGGTCAGGGGACATGGGCGGAGAAATCAGGGGGGGGGAGGGGGGTTGGAGGGGACGAAGGCAGCGGAGCAATGGAGAGGGGGGAGAGAGAGCGATAGGGGGAGAGGGGTTTTCTGACAGGTGGTGGCGAGGGAGATGGGCACTTAATGCCTCTCTGTCGTGGGTGTTGCGGCGCTTGTGAAATTACAGTTTTACCCCCCAACAGATAAAAAAGTAAATACATCTATAGATAAATGAATGCACCATTTGAATGCATCTATTATAATGAGATTAGATCACACAACAACACTGCTGATATCCTTAAAATAAAAAGTGATGGCAAATACACTACCAATGGAAGAAAAATACATACACAAATATGTACCTAAAAACAAGAGAAAGAAGTTCAAAAAATAAAGAATAGAAGTCCAAGTACTCTAATCAAAGAAGTAAAGGCATATGAATAAATAAACACTAAGAAACAAAAAGAAGAAGTTCAAGTACAAAAACATATGAAGTTCATATCTAACTAAAATACACAACATAAAAACAATATAGATAGTGGGGTCACGGATGTGACGGACTCGCCTCCGCATGCGACGACGCGGCGCCGCGTCGTCGCCTGCTCCGGCTCGTTCCTGTCACGACCTTGTAGGGGAGGGGAGGGGGGGTCCCAACCCCCCTCCCCCGCTTGCTTGGCCTCACGCTATCGCATTGCTGCGCGCTAGGTTTTTATAGGACGCAATGCGGTTATTCTGTTTCCACCCCCATCGCACGCACCCTAGAGCCACACCCCTAAGATAGATAGTGGGGTCACGGATGTGACGGACTCGCCTCCGCATGCGACGACGCGGCACGCCACGTAATCGCCTGCTCCGGCTCGTTCCTGTCTCAGCCTCGCAGGGGGAGGGGAGGGGGTCCCGACCCCCCTCCCCCCTGATCGGCCTCGTGCTACCGCATTGCTGTGTGCTAGGTTTTGACAGGACACGATGTCGTTATTCTTTTTCCACCCCCACCGCACGCACCCTAGAGCCACCCCCTAAGATAGACAGTGGGGTCATGGATGTAACGGACTCACCTCCGCATGCAATGATGTGGCACGCCGCGTAGTCGCCTGCTCTGGCTCGTTCCTGTCTCGGCCTTGCAGTGGGAGGGGAGGGGGGGTCCCTCCCCCCTCACCCCTGCTCGGCCTCGCGCTACTGCATTTGTCCATAGACGCAATCCCGATTTCAATGTCTACAAATATTTAAATCCAAAAATAACAAACAAAATTATAAATAAGAAGTTCAAATAGTGAGGATATAGAAGTTCGCGGTTTTGTAAAACCTCAAATTAACATGTTAAAAACGATTATCATACAGAAGTTTAGGATAGTTATTCAGTGAAGACCAACAACTATTATAAGTACAAAAACATACTAGAAAAAATAAAAAAATATACGCATATCCGTCGGCCAATTCCATGGTTGCTCATGGGACTAAGTCAAAAAAATCCAAACCAATGCAAAGAATGAAAAATAACATAAAAAAGAAAGAAATACAGAGGACTTGCTGCATTACGTTGCAAAGAAGGAAAAGCAGAAGTTCACGTATGAACAACATAGAAGTCTAGCTTGTACAACGACCCTTAGATGATCTAGAAAAATTGCATGCATACTTGGGCCAATCCCATGATTGCTCACGAGACAAAGTCTAAAAAGAATGTCTGAAGAATTAAAATTACAAAAAAACCAAACAGAGAAAATATAGAGCACCATGCACCTTCACCTTGCAAATGTGGAATGCAATGTGGAAAACCAGAAGTTCAACCATTAATAAAAAAGAAGTCCATCTTCTACTGAAGATAGTGGATGATCAAAAAACTATCCCAAAAACAAAGATTAAAGGAAAAAAGAGGATGCATGTGCCTGTGGTACAGCTCCACACTTACACACATGATGACCGTCAACAACATAAAACATACTTGATTTTTTATACAACAACAGCAACAGACTAGATCGTATTGCCTCATCTCCTAAAAGCACGCGTAAAGAGCACAGAAGTTCAACTATGAATGTTATAGCAGTCCAGCTTGTACAACAGAACATAAAATGATTGAAAAAACAACCCCGAACAAAATTGGTTCCCAGATTTAATCGTTTGGGTAAATCCCAACACGTCAAACAGCCATTTCGAATGTCATCATACTCCAGATAAAACATCAAAAAATGATCCGCCATCAAGCTGTCCGCTCGAACAACGAACCACGGCAGGAGGCAGAAGGTCCAATCCACATTTTCGGAATGAATGAGCCATCCAAATCAAATTAACAACACGGGAAGGATTCAACCGCTAGATCGAATGTCATCATGCTCCAGATAAACAAAGAAAATGATTCTCATCATATTATCCCTCGAACAGAAAACCACGGCGGGAGGCAGAAGATCCAATCGCCAGATTTCAATTTGTATGAGCCCGCATAATCAAATTAACAACGTGGGCAGCATTCTGTCTCACTAATGCACGCAAATCCGCCGCCAATTTGAACAGCAAAACTATAAATCTACAACAGCGGCCCGAACCACTCCCGCGGACGAAGAACAGAGGCGACGGAACACCAAATCGAATTCATTTAAAAATAACAACAAAACATGCAGTAAACTCGTACCTAAACCCAATTCTCATCCTGTTAGAGATTCTAGAACATCCATTACATGCAAAAAACTTGTAACAGACCGATGTTCATCACCGCCCGAGAGCAAATCCGCCAACGTGCTAGATTCCGAATCAAAACAAGCACTTAGATTCTAAAAAACATGTCCACATTACACTTACATCACAAACAACACGAATGATCAGAAAAACTCGCTGTAGAAGGCATGGTTGCGAAGATAGCCCGAAGGTCGGGTTCGTACAGTGGGAAGTTCAAGCTCGTTACTCAGGCAGTTTAGGTTGTGATCAGAATATTATTCTGATCCCGTGATCAGAATAGTGTTTATGTATATTGTATGTGTGTGTGTGTATGGTGGCTCTATTGTGACCGAGCGTGCAGAATTCTTAGCGTACGCTCCGGCCAGTCCTAATTAAGCGGGCGGGTCACGCGGGGAAGGTCTCCTCTCCACCACTAATTTGTTGAGGGTAACGCTGTGTGCCAGAAAAATTAATGCGTTTAATTTTGTTACCATGCATGGTCGGGTCATCCTGACTCGAAATTCATTAACGAGTGGCAGTAATAGATTATGTATAGGTGGTAATGGACATGGATTCTTTACCATGCAGTGAGTTCATCCATTGTTTGAGCCCTAATTCCAACATGTAGTAACGACTTACTACATGCTCACTAATTGGCAGCAGTAAAAAAATGTACCGGATGGTAATTCTTTACCATGCAGTGCAATGAGTCATCAATGATGTGCTCCCTAATTACTACATGTAGTAACGAGTTACTACATGAGTTATCAATGGTTTGATCCCTAATTACTACTACGTACTCACTAATTGGCAGCAGTAAAAAAGAGGGATGGGATTGTAATTCTTTACCATATATATATATGAGGGGGGCACCGCTAGAACACACAACATTGATTCCTAGCCGTGTGTGGTGCCCCCCTCCATAGTTTACGCCTCCAGTCATATCTTCGTAGTGCCTAGGCGAAGCCCTGCGCGGATCACTACACCATCACCATCACCATGCCGTCGTGCTGATGGAACTCTCCCTCGACACTTTGCTGGATCAAGAGTTCGAGGGACATCATCGAGTTGAACATGTGCAGAACTCGGAGGTGCCGTACGTTCGGTGCTTGATCGGTCGGAACGAGAAAAAGTTCGGCTACATCAACCGCGTTGTCAAACGCTTCCATTTTCGGTCTACGATGGTACGTGGACACACTCTCCCCCTCTCGTTGCTATGCATCTCCTAGATAGATCTTGCGTGAGCGTAAGAAATTTTGGAAATTGCATGCTACGTTTCCCAGCAGTGGCATCCGAGCCAAGTCTATGCGTAGATGATATGCACGAGTAGAACACAAAGAGTTGTGGGCAGTGATCATCATATTGCTTACCATCAATGTCTTATTTTGATTCGACAGTATTGTTGGATGAAGTGGCCCGGACCAACCTTACATGACCATGTTCATGAGACCGGTTCCACCGACAGACATGCAACTAGTTTTGCATAAAGGTGGCTGGCGGGTGTCTGTTTCTCCAACTTTATTTCAATCGAATTTGCCTGCGGCCGGTCCTTGTTAAAGTTTAAAAAAACTTGATAAATCACCGTTGTGGTTTTGATGCGTAGGTAAGAACGATTCTTACTAGAAGACCGTAGCAACCACATAAAACTTGCAACAACAAAGTAGAGGACGTCTAACTTGTTTTTGCAGGGCATGTTGTGATGTGATATGGTCAAGACATGATGTGATATACATTATTGTATGAGATGATCATGTTTTATCTGCAACTGGCAGGAGCCTTATGGTTGTTGTTTTATTGTATGAAATGCAAACACCATGTAATTGCTTTACTTTATCACTATGCGTTAGCGATAGTTGTAGAAGCAATAGTTGGTGACATGACGACGAATCTATGATGGAGATCAAGGTGTCAAGCCGGTGACGATGGAGATCATGACGGTCCTTTGGAGATGGAGATCAAAGGCACAAGATGATGATGGCCATATCATGTCACATATTTTGATTGCATGTCATGTTTATCTTTTATGCATCTTATTTTGCTTAGTATGGCGGTAGCATTATAAGATGATCCCTTAACTAAATTTCAAGGTATAAGTGTTTTCCTTGAGTATGCACCGTTGCGAAAGTTCTTCATGTTGAGACGCCACGTGATGATCGGGTGTGATAGGCTCTACGTTCACATACAACAGGTGCAAGACAATTTTGCACATGCAGAATACTCAGGTTAAACTTGACGAGCCTAGCATGTACAGACGTGGCCTCGGAACACTGGAGACCAAAAGGTCGAACATGAATCAGATAGTAGATATGATCAACATAGAGATGTTCACCATTGATGACTACTCCATCTCACGTGATGATCAGACATGGTTTAGTTGATTTGGATCACGTATCATTAGATGACTTGAGGGATGTCTATCTAAGTGGGAGTTCTTAAGTAATTTGATTAATTGAACTTTAAATTATCATGAACTTAGTCCTGATAGTATTTGCAAATCTATGTTGTAGATCAATAGCTCGCGATATAGCTCCATTGTTTTTGATATGTTCCTAGAGAAAAACTAAGGTGAAAGATGATAGTAGCAATGGTGAGGACTGCATCCATGATCTGAGGATTATTCTCATTGTTGCATAGAAGAATTATGTCCTTGATGCACCGCTGGGTGACAGACATATTGCAGGAGCAGATGCAGACGTTATGAACGTTTGACAAGCTCGGTATGATGACTACTTGATAGTTTAGTGCACCATGATTTACGGATTAGAAATGGCTCTTCAAAAATGTTTTGAACTCCATGGAGCATATGAGATGTTCCAAGAGCTGAAAATGATATTTCAGACCCATGCCCATGTTAAGAGGTATGAGACCTCTCACAAGTACTTTGCCTACAAGATGGAGGAGAATAGCTTAGCTAGTGAGCATGTGCTCAGAATATCTGGGTACTACAGTCGCTTGGATCAAGTGGGAGTTAATCTTCCAGATAACATAGTGATTGACAGAGTTCTCTAGTCACTATCACCAAGTTACTATGAAGCGGAGCATCCTACGGACATCACCATGTCAAGAGACCATTTGGCAAGTGACACGTGCGACATCTACTTCACATACACAAAGGTGAATAATCTCCTTTACACGTGCTCACTTGACCCTCTCGAGGATGGTATACTACTTGACACTCCCTCCGTGTGCATGCATAGGTATTGTCAGAACATCATGGATGTCGAGGAGGAGAGCGAGCGCAAGTGTACGTCTACACCATCCGCGAGGGAAGCGTGGAAGAGAAGATGGAAGTAAGGAGAAGAAGAAGATGGAGAGGCTGCAGGAGCCAGGCCGAACATTCGGACCGCCGTCCGGATCATCCGGGCTCAGCCGGATCATCCGGGTCCCCCTCTGGATCATCCGGGTAATTGCGTCCGAAGACACCCGAAGCTTGCAGAATCTCCACGGCGGAGCCGGATCATCTGGACGAGGTCCCGGATCATCCGGATGACGCCCAGATCATCCGGACCCCCATCCAGATCATCCGGCCTTGCCTGCATGCATGCCACCGGGCCGAGGCCCATGTACCTGTTTCGCCCCCTCACTTACCCCTTCGCCCACTAGACTATAAATAGACCTCCTCCACCTCCTTTCTAGGGTTAGAATTGGTTTAGCTCATTTGAGAGATAGAGCTACGCTCATCCATATCGGATCTCCTCCGTGCGAGAGACTGCGGCCTCTTCGGAGAAGATCCCTTTGGATTCAAGCCCCTTTCTAAGGGAAGATCCCCCCGTGGATTCAAGACCTCCTCACGGAGAAGACCTTGTATCGTCCGTTGTTGACTTTGTGATAGAGGCAAAGGTGTCCCGTCTTTCGATGAGATGATGGATATCGCTTTGGTGGGAGTCGACTTTGACGATCCGACTACGAACGTGCGAGGACGTCGCGCCTTAGCAATCGCTAAACCAACTCCGAGAGGTTATTGACCACGCCGGAGCACGATCAACCTGACCACGAGGGTCTGTTTCTTGCGAGCAAACGAAGAACAAGCAAGAAACTGAGATTGCAATTTGGATATTGCGAATATAAGATGAAAGATTTATTGATCAAGGTGGGGTTCTGTGACGCCTTTGTCTGGTCGTTGAACACAAACGAAGTACGCGAAGTTGCAGCTATGGCGAACTTTTAATCTAAACAAAACCCGAAGTCTAAACGATGCCCTAAGGGTTGTATATATGGAGGAAGAGGGGGGGGGGGAATTTCGTGGCCCTTGGTGGAGGGGTCCGAAATCAACCCTATCTCTTGTTTCCCCACACATATGTACTCTAAAAATAGCCTATACTTATGTATTTCGAAATTACATGGGCCTAGCCCAATAATAAGGTGACGCGGCACCTAAAATAGCCTCGGGACGAAATTTATGAAGTGGCATCTTGTATATTTCGTCCAAGGCTTCATGCACCCATTATGGTGGCTTCAAAGTCCTGAAATCATCACTTGTAACTCCGTTCTTGTTCCCCTTGTGCATGCCATCATCTCCATGCTTGTTCTTGCTCCAATGTTCATCCTTCTACAAGCTAGGCCCTTCATTTGTAAGCAAAACAAATGTATCCAATTTAGGCAGCATCATATTCTCATGAACATTAGAATCATTACCAAGAAACGAAAGTACCTGGTAATTTAGTTGGCGTGCACGAGCTCTAGTAATTGGTCCAGTATGTATAGCAGCAGGGGCTGTGGGTGTAACAATTGTATTGATGTCCTCATCATCCTCCCCTTCTTGAAATGAAGTCGTCCTCGACGGAAGTTCATCTTCCTCACCCAAATAAGGCTTCAAATCTGCAATGTTAAAACTGGGACTAACCCCAAAATCTGCAGGCAGCTCAAGTTTATATGCATTATCATTTATTTTCTCTAACACCTTAAAGGGACCATCAGCACGTGGCATTAACTTTGATTTGCGCAAATCAGGAAATCTATCCTTACGCAAATGTAACCAAACAAGATCTCCAGGAGCAAACACAACATGTTTTCTACCCTTATCTCCAGCAAGTTTATATTTAGCATTCATACGCTCAATGTTTTCCTTAGTTAACTCATGCATTTTTAAAATCAATTCAGCATGTTGTTTAGCATCAAAATTAACCTTCTCCGAAGATGGAAGAGCCAACAAATCAATAGGTGCACGAGGTAGGAAACCATACACAACTTTGAAAGGGCACATCTTAGTAGTAGAATGCAATGAACGATTATAAGCAAATTCAATATGAGGCAAGCATTCCTCCCACATTTTCTTATTATTCTTCAAAACAGCCCTAAGCATAATAGACAACGTTCTATTGACTACTTCAGTTTGTCCATCAGTTTGGGGGTGACAAGTAGTACTAAAAAGCAGTTTAGTCCCCAACTTAGCCCATAAACATCTCCAAAAGTGGCTAAGAAATTTAGTATCACGATCTGAAACAATAGTATTTGGCACACCATGCAAGCGAATAATTTCACGAAAGAACAAATCAGCAACACTAACAACATCATCGCTTTTATGACATGGTATAAATTGTGCCATTTTCGAGAATCTATCCACGACAACAAATATGCTATCCCTCCCCTTCTTTGTTCGAGGTAAACCTAAAACAAAGTCCATAGATATATCCTCCCAAGGAACACTAGGTACAGGCAAAGGCATATATAAACCATGAGGATTGAGTCGTGACTTAGCTTTTTGACATGTAGTGCAGCGAGCAATAAAACGCTCAACATCCCGTCTCATCTTTGGCCAAAAGAAATGTGTAGCAAGTACGTCCTCCGTCTTCTTCACGCCAAAGTGTCCCATTAATCCTCCTCCATGCGCCTCCTGCAACAACAAAAGACGAACGGAGCTAGCTGGAATGCATAGCTTGTTAGCACGAAACACAAATCCATCGTTAACGACGAACTTGTTCCACATTCTTCCTTCTTTACAATTCTGCATTACATCTTTAAAATCAGCATCATGCACATATTGATTTTTGATGGTCTCCAAACCAAATATTTTGAAGTCAAGTTGTGAAAGCATAGTATAGCGGCGAGACAATGCATCAGCAATAACATTTTCTTTTCCCTTCTTGTGTTATATGACATAAGGAAAAGTCTCAATGAATTCAACCCATTTAGCATGTCTACGATTCAGTTTAGCTTGACTTTTAATATGTTTCAAAGATTCATGATCAGAATGTATAACAAATTCTTTGGGCCATAAATAATGTTGCCATGTTTCTAAAGTCCGAACAAGAGCATATAATTCTTTATCATAAGTAGAATAATTCAGACTAGGCCCACTCAATTTTTCAGAAAAGTATGCAACAGGTTTGCCATCTTGTAATAACACACCGCCTAATCCAATTCCACTAGCATCACATTCAAGCTCAAAAGTCTTATTAAAATCAGGAAGTTGGAGTAAAGGAGCATGTGTCAACTTATCTTTCAATACCGAGAAGGCTTCTTCCTGTGCGGTACCCCAAAGAAAAGGCACATCTTTCTTTGTAAGCTCATTGAGAGGTGCAGCAATGGTGCTGAAATCTCTCACAAAACGCCTATAGAATCCAGCGAGGCCAAGAAAACTCCTCACTTGTGTGACCATTTTGGGCTGCGGCCAACTCTCAATAGCTTCAATCTTGGCTTTATCAACTTCAATTCCCTGTGGAGTAACAACATAGCCAAGAAAAGATACTCGGTCGATGCAAAAGGTGCACTTCCCAAGGTTACCAAACAAACGTGCATCACGTAGAGCAATAAAAACAGCACGTAAATGTTCCAAATGTTCTTCCAAAGATCTGCTATAAATCAATATGTCATCAAAGTAAACTACCACAAATCGTCCAATGAAAGCACGTAAAACTTCGTTCATTAATCTCATGAAAGTACTAGGTGCATTAGTTAACCCAAAAGGCATGATTAACCACTCATATAATCCAAACTTAGTTTTAAATGCTGTTTTCCATTCATCTCCCAATTTCATACGAATTTGATGGTATCCACTACGCAAATCAACTTTGGAGAATATTGTAGAGCCACTCAATTCATCAAGCATATCATCGAGCCTAGGAATAGGATGACGATAACGAATAGTAATATTATTAATGCCTCTACAATCAACACACATACGTGATGTACCATCCTTTTTCGGCACTAGAATAATAGGAACAGCACAAGGACTAAGGGATTCGCGTATATAACCTTTGTCGAGAAGCTCTTGTACTTGACGCATAATCTCCTTCGTCTCCTCTGGATTGGTACGGTATGGTGCACGGTTTGGCAGTGAAGCACCGGGAATTAAGTCAATTTGATGCTCAATCCCTCGAATAGGCGGTAATCCAGGTGGCACGTCTTGTGGAAAGACGTCAGCGAACTCCTTTAAAATGTTAGTGACAGCAGGAGGCAAAGAGGAAGGCACGTCCTCGAATGAAAATAATGCCTCTTTGCACACAAAAGCATAGCAAACAGATTTTCTGAAATCTAGCTCATCAATATCAGATTTGGTGGCAAATAAACATGCACTTTTCAATTTAATTTTAGAAGCAACACTAGATGGTTTATTATTAGGCTTCATTTGTTGCTCAAATTCTTTTGCCACAATCTGATTTTCACTCTTATTCTTCTCCTGTTTTGCTTTATTAGCTCTATTAATATCATCTTTCAAAATGGAATCAGGAGTCATAGGAAGCAAAGTAATATTTTTATCCTTATGAACAAGAGTATAGTGATTGTTTCTACCATGGTGTACAGAGTTTTTATCAAATTGCCATGGTCTACCAAGTAATAAGGAACATGCTTGCATAGGTACCACATCACAATCAACATAATCAACATATGTAGAGATACTAAAATGCACACGAATAGTACGTGTTACCTTAACCTTGCCGCTGTTGTTGAACCATTGGATGTAGTAAGGATGTGGATGTGGTCTTGTGGTGAGAGAAAGCTTCTCCACCATCTCCATGCTAGCCAAGTTGTTGCAGCTCCCTCCGTCTATTATGACGCACACAGAACGTTCCTTCACAACTTCCTTGGTATGGAACATATTGTGCCTCTGATTTTGCTTAGCTTGTGTGACCTGCACACTCAAAACACGTTGAGCAACTAAACATTCATACCTGTCAGCGTCTTCAGGAGCCATGTATTGCGTCTCATGATCAGAATCATCTCCACCATGTTCTTCACGTGTAATAATGATGAGGACATGACTACCTTGGATATGATCAAAAATATTGCATATATGCATATTTGTCAGGTGATTTCTAGTGCAAACTATTCAATAATCTATTTATGTTATGCAGAACAAAAATACTTCACACACTTTTGTGTTTTGTCTAATTGCAGGTGTATGGGACATTTGTACAATCCACATATGAAGATAAGGAAGAAAGAGATGTTTATTTGCTGTCCAAAAAGTTCTCTCACGTCACTTTTGGCCCAATAGAAGATAGAGTCCAAGTCTCTCACGTTCTGGATTCAGATTCGGACTGCACAGACATACCTGACTCAAAACGCACACAAGTTTTTCATACGGACTCCGAATTGGGTGATTCTTTTTTGTTGGAAACTAGATTTCCTGCACTTTCTAACCCAATTGGAATCACCTTCAAATTCGTCCGGAGCGTTGAGTTGTGGACGAAACAATCTGATGCTGCAGCAGAATCCGAGTCAAACTACAAGTCCAAAGGTGTTACATCACCTCCACTTGGGCCCATGAGCCTTGTACGACCTAGGGTTAGTTTTAGGCTGCCTTGGGACGTCCTCCCACCTCCTTGGCCGCCACCCCTTGCTTCTATATAAGTAGATCCATCTAGTAGCTTTTTCCTTGGGATTTGTTTAGTTAAAAGTTAGCCAACGCAACTTCGTGTACTTTGTTTGTGTCCAACGACCAGACCAAGACCGCTTTCGGATCCCCACCTTTATCAATACTTCATACATATTTGCAATATTCAGATTGCTTTTATCATATTCTTGCTCGTTCTTCGATTGCTTGCAGGAATAGACCTTCGTGGTCAGGTTGATCGTGCACCGGCGTCGTCAGTAACCTCAGGAGATTGGTTTAGCGATTGCTAAGGCGCAACGTCGTGCACATTTGTAGTCGGATCGTCAAAGTCGTCTCCACCAAATCGATAGTTATCATCTCATCGAAAGATCAGGACCCTCGCCTCTATCAAGTGGTATCAGTTTTCAGGTTGCTCGGTGAGAATTTCCAGTTTTCCTAGATTAGATTTATTTTCTTACCTATTGTCCAAGAAAAATCCACAAAAAAGAGTTAGATCTATTCATCCTTTGTCCAAGCCAGTCTGAGCCTTTGCAATTTTCTTTTCATTGCTTGCATAGTTGAATTATCGGTTGCATCATCGTGTCGAGTTGCTGGTCTTAGTGTCTAGGTCGTTTAGAGTTTCGAGTTCTGTTCACATTAGTCACATCGCCGCTGCATCATTATCCCTTCCGCTGTCCACCACCCATCCATCAATTTCCTCCACGTGCTACCCACCGTTCATTGTCATAATCATAGTTGAGATCGTTCCCATCTTCGCTTGATCCAATCTACATCTTATCTAGTTTGTTTTGGAAAGAGGGAGAGAGAGAAAAAAGATAGAGAAAAAAAACGAGAGAAAAAAAGTAAAAAAAAGTCAGAGAAAAAAAAGAAAGGAAAAGAAAAAAAAAGTGTGAGAAAAAAAAGAGAGGAGAAAAAAAACAAAATTCGGATCTATTTAGACTCAATCTCGTAGTTGAATTCGGATTGGAATCTGTTTTGTGCACTGTTCAGTAAAACAGGCATAACTTCCTCATATGAAGTCTGTTTTGGCTCCGCGAGTACTCAAATGAAAGCTAGCGACGAGCCGCATCTAAATAGTTACAGAAGCTAGTTCAGTATTTGGCACCTCAACAGCAGCTTCTAAATAGGTCTACTGCTATTGTGATCTTCACTTATATCTTGCTGTCCAGAGCTACTTCATATCCTTTATTGATGCTAGTTGTGCTACGATGTGACCTCATTAGTGTTCTAGGCTCGCGTCTCTAGTTTGGTCTAGCCTAGGACCAGCACAGTACCGTCGTTGAGCGTTTATTCAACATTGCATCTCTAAATTGATTATTGCTAATCTTTTGCTACCATATATAGCCAACCTAGCTCCACATATTTCTACACCGTGTATACGTACGTTCCCCTGGCAATCGTTTTACACAATCTTCAGAGTTATTTGAGACCGCTGGTTACCTGTCACCACCTGCCGCATGGTAAGAACTTGTAAGATATTGATATTTGCTTTACTGTGAGCACTTTACAACCACATCCTAGTAGTTCATAGGAACATTATTCTCGAATTTTGGTTCTTGTTTCTACTAATCATGACAGGTTCCAGAGATAGAAGTTCTTGGATGACGGACACATCTTCACCATCACGAGAGTTGGGACAACACACACAAGCACATGGCCAGGTTATATCTTTACCATCATTTGAGGGTAGATTTAATCCTGCTATTTATCTAGCTTGGGAGCTTGAAGTAGAACAAGTTTTTAGTCACCATGATTTTTCTGAACTTGACAGAGTACGAGCTACCATTAGAGCATTTACTGGTTTTTCTTCTGTTTGGTGGAGTATACATTGTAAGAAAAACATTGATAACCAACCCACAACTTGGAAAGTTTTGAAAGCTGTAATGAGACAACAATTTTTTCCTCCTTACTATCGTCATGAATTGCGTCGCAAATTGGAGCAATTAAAACAAGGCAGTAACAATGTTCATGCTTACTACCAAGAGTTCAAATCTTATATGCATCATTGTGACATAGAAGAATCTGAGGATGATACAATGAATAGATTTTTTGGTGGTTTGAACCATGATATTGAGGCAAGATTTCAGCATATTCCTCGTTGCATTACTGGTATGTATGTCCGTGCTTCTACCTTTGAGAGACAAATACAGGAGGATGCATTAGGTGACTACAACAACTACTATTCCAGTTCATGCTCACCACCGCCAGTGGGTTCCTCCATCATTGCACCTCGGATTATGAGCGCGGCATCATCTCAACGATATGGTACATTGTCAACGTCCGTACATACATCAGCTACATCTTTGCCACAAGGTAACAGTAAAGGTATTGATGATATAACTTCACATGAGAATGATGCATGCCTAGTTAACTTGAATGTGTCATGTATTGAGTTACCTGTTGATTTGAGCACACCACCTATTTTAGAGAATCTTGTTACTGTCATGAATGCGTCATGTGATCAAACAACTGAAATATCAACAATTTTGAGTGCACCCATTGAATTAACTGTTGATGCAAAAGAACTAATGTTTAATCATTTTGATATGGCCTCCAATCTTGGTGGTGATTCTGTGTCCAATGACTTATTGCATGTTTGCTTATTTAAGCATGTTGTAGCATGTAAATTTGATGCAAGTAAGGTTTATTCACCAAAGTTGGGATGGTTTAAGGATGAACATTGCGAATCTTTTGAAATGAATAAGAGCTTCACTTATATGTGCAAACTGAGTTCTAATATTTTCATGCCTTCCACTTCTTGTGATAATTTTTTGGCTTTAGTTTTTATGAACTATGAAAGTTACTCATGTATACATGTATCATACGTGCAAAAATCAAGGGAAGTTAAACTGGATGACATATACATATACAACATGTACACCTTGTCTCTTTTGTTAGCCACATTTCAGATTAAGCAACGCCGAGGACGGCTTTGTTTTCAAAAAGGGGAGGATGATGAGGACATGACTACCTTGGATACGACCAAAAATATTGCATGCATGCATATTTGTCAGGTGATTTCTAATGCAAGCTATTCAATAATCTATTTATGTTATCCAGAACAAAGATACTTTACACACTTTTGTGTTTTGTCTAATTGCAGGTGTATGGGACATTTGTATAATCCACATATGAAGATAAGGGAAAAGGAGAAGTTTAGGTTGTGTTCAAAAAGTCCTCTCACGTCACTTTTGGGCCAAGAGAAGATAGAGTCCAAGTCTCTCACGTTCTGGATTCAGATTCAGACTGCACAGACATACCTGACTCAAAACGCCAACAACTTTTTCATACGGACTCCGAATTGGGTGATTCTTTTTTTGTTGGAAACTAGATTTCGTGCTCTTTCCAACCCAATTGGATTCACCTTCAAATTCGTCCGGAGCGTTGAGTTACGGATGAAACAATCTGACATTGCAGCAGAATCCGAGTCAAACTACAAGCCCAAAGGTGTTGCATCACCTCCACTTGGGCCCATGAGCCTTGTACGACCTAGGGTTAGTTTTAGGCTGCCTTGGAACGTCCTCCCACCTCCTTGGCCGCCACCCCTTGCTCCTATATAAGTAGATCCATCTAGTAGCTTTTTCCTTGGGATTTGTTTAGTTAAAAGTTAGCCATTGCAACTTCGTGTACTTTGTTTGTGTCCAACGACCAGACCAAGACCGCTTCCGGATCCCCACCCTTATCAATACTTCATATATATTTGCGATATTCAGATTGCTTTATCATATGCTTGCTCGTTCTTCGATTGCTTGCAGGAATAGACCTTCGTGGTCAGGCTGACCGTGCTTCCAGCATCGTCAGTAACCTCAGGAGATTGGTTTAGCGGTTGCTAAGGCGCAACGTCGTGCACGTTTGTAGTCGGATCGTAAAAGTCGTCTCCATCAAATCGATAGTTATCATCTCATCGAAAGATCGGGACCCTCGCCTCTATCAGTATCTCACCTTTGTGTTCATCGATCTAGCGCATGTGTGATCTATTCTTGTTGGTTGAGTGATTCTCTCGTGTTTCCTCTTGTGTTTTCCCTCGTTTTCCCCTCGTGTCCTTCACGATCTTGGACGGGATCCGCTCCTTTCGTGAAAGATCGGCCCCTAGGGTTCCTACCCTACATCATCTTGGATCAGAGCAAGGTTGATCACGAATTTGGAGCCCCCACCCCTCTTTTTCTAGCCTTCTTTTGCTTGATTTCGTCCTAAATTCGAAAATCCCCACCAAAAATAGCCTCAATTTTTTTTGTGATTTGTTGGTTTTGATGATGTTTTGTTGATTTTAATCCATGGATTTGCTTGGTTTCGAGTGGATCTAGCATCTTCCCAAGTTTCCCCACCTTCCATCCACGAAATCTCATCAATTTTGACCCCGAAATCATCCAATTTCCGCCCAAAAATTCATCCCCGAGAGAAAATCCCGAGCAGTTTGACCTGCCCGGATCATCCGGAAGTGCTCCCGGATCATCCGGATCCACCCAGATCAGCTGGCCGGTTGACGAACCCGAATCGTCCAGACCTACTCCCGGATGTCCGGCTAACCCTGAAACGGACACAGACAAATTTTTGTTTTGGCCATAACTAATTCATCTGGAGTCCGTTTTTGACATTCTTTAGCTCGTTTTCAAGCTCTTGACATCCCCCTTCCCACAAAAATACCACCAACATCATTTGACTCTATCAAATTTTCTGAAATTTGGCAAGTTTTCCTAGGCCCTCCACCATATCATCCTCATTACCACCACCGACTTCCGCAACCTAACCCATTTCGATCCCCATTGTATATGTGGTTGCTTGAGTAGTGATTTGAGTCTCCTAAGGTGTTTCGGCTACTTAGGGACAGTTGCTTCTTCATCAACCACCACCACCACTTCCGCATAACCTTGCCCACCATACACTTCCGCCACCTCAACTTAACCCGATTTTGTTTGTGTTGTGAGTTGTGTCTCCTAAGGTGTTTCGGCTACTTAGGGACCGTGCTTCCAACTCCGACTCACATAACCCAATAACCCTCCACTTCCGCATTGCCTACTCGCATAACCCATCATTGCATTGCCGCAATCCCAATGAGTTTCCGCAACACCACCGCCGCATCCCGCTATCACCATTTTGACATTTGAGATTTTGAGTTCGCGGTTTTTCCATTTCCTAAGGTGTTTCGGCTACTTAGGGATGAGTCTCCATCATCTTGGTATCTACATCAAGAACACCACCACTCATCATCACCAAGGACGGTAACCTCCATATCATCTTGGTATCGTGGTACCTCTCCATTGTATATTCCCTCGCAATTGCATTGTTAACCCCTAGCCCATTTTGCATTACTTGCCTATCGAGACTAGCCATTTGAGTATTGCTGGCAACGTTACTTGTGCACATTAGTGATCTACACCATACATTGCATACATACCATATCATATCGGTATCATCCCTTGTATCTCAAGATTGTTCCCGCATATACACAATTGCTATCTTGGTTTGTGCATTTCGCAAAGTGGCCATATCAAAGAAAAAGAGAGAATAATCTTTTAAGAAAAAGAGAAAGAGAAAAGAAGCTTGTAAGTAATAGCCATAGCATCCTACCACATTGCATAAGCTTGTCATATCCGATCATCTTGGATCAAACACCGGGACCCATACATACATAGCATACTTGGGATAGAAAGTCGATACATTTTGCATCTTATAGGTTGTGCACAAGTGTCGTATCGGCCTATTGTGCAATCGTGCTAGCGTCTCTCTTAAGTTGTGCAACACGAGTGTTTTCTGTGGATTCCACATTTTGGGCTCATCCTTGGTTGCACGACCCCATTTATCTATCCGTGTGTGTGTTTCCGTGTGCCATTCATTGCTATTGGTCTACTTGTTACACTTGCGAATTTGTGAATCTTTTTCAACATTATTGACTCTTGCTAACATTTTACATCAAATTTTTGTGCCACTATCCTCACCGAGCTCCACCATAAGCCTTATTTGTGTAGGTGTGAGAAACCGACAAGAATTGGTACCAATTGTGCTATTTCCTTGTCCACATTGGAGTGATCATTGATCCACTTTCAACTTTGGTCAAGGTACATTTGGTATTCGTTCTTCTCTTTCTACCACTCACATTTTTCTCTTGGAGTGATGGATAGGCAAGGCATTTCATCTTCGGTCTACAATAACAACGACGAGTTCGATGCCATGAACAACTCCACCGACGCCGAGATGCAAGCTCAAATGGAGGAGATCAAGGCCCTCATCAAGTCCTACAAAGCGGTCTTCCTCATCTTCGAGAAGACGCTAAAGAGCACATGCCTCCGAGCTACCATCTCCGGCAAGATCACATCGGCATCGACACCATCACCAACAAGGACGTGAAGGTCAAGAGCTCGACACCAACAACCGCTCAACGACTTCACCATCCCCCTTGGCATCTTCGCCAAGCGACTTCAAGGCATCTTCGCCTACGGACATACGACATCTTCGCCCACAAGCACCTCAAGAGAAGCTCCCCAAGCTCAAGTCCACGACTTCCACGAGCTACTACGACCTCGACACCGACCACAAGATTCCTTTCTATGGGACTCAAGAACCCGAGGAGTATCTCGAGTGGGAGCGCCTGGACGACTACCTCAAGCTACATCAAGTTCCTCCCGAAGATCAAGTGAAGTGCGCCACAAGGAACTTCCACGACTACGCGTCCACATGGTGGCTTCACGCACCTTCGGAGACCTACGACATGAGTTGGCCCAAGACGAAGAGAGCTTTGCGGCGAGAGTTTGTGCCTCCAACTTACATGGAACAACTTCTACGCCAATTGGAGAACACCACCCAAGGATCCAAGTCCATCGACGCATACTTCAAGGAGATGAAGATTGCCTTGCGACGAGCCGGCATGGACAACCCCATTTCGATGAAGTTCCACTTCATGATGGGATTGAACAACGACATCTCCAAGACGATCTTCCTCGAGAACTACAAGTCTGATGTAGGGTAGAACCCTAGTGGCCCGATCTTTCACGAAAGGAGCGGATCCCACGAAGAACGCGAAGAATACAAGGAGGGAAACGAGGGGAAAATCATGAGGGGGACACAAGAGAACACTCAAACCAACAAGTATGATCACACATGTGCTAGATCCTCGAAACACAAAGAGAGATACAAGATCCAAAGTCAACAACGGATGATATAAGAGGTAACCGGTCTTCTCCGTGATGAGGTCTTGATGAGGCCACCCAAGGGGGGTCTTGATGTTCTTCTCCGCAAGGAGGTCTTGAATCCAAAGGGATCTTCTCCATAGAGGCCACGGTCTCTCTCGTGGAGTAGATCCGATATGGATGAGCGTAGCTCTATCTCTAAACATGAGCTAAACCAACGCTAACCCTAGAAAGTTGGACGAGGTGGAGAATATATAGTCTAGGGGGGAGAAGGGAAACACGGGCCTCGGCCCTTCACTGTGCGCAGACAGGGAGGTTGGATGTCCGGGCTGGTCGGGCTGGATGTCCGGGCTTTCAGGCGATGCCGGATGTCCGGGCTGGAGTGGTGGCACTTGTTGCTCTCGGGTTCGGAGGGGCCGGATTTCTGGGCTGGGAGCCGGATGTCCGAGGGCTCGGGAACAGCCGGATGTCCAGGGCCTGGGAGCTATTCTCCGTCTTCTTCCGTCCTCGCTTCCATGCTCCCCTCGCGGATGGTGTAGTTGTTCCTTGGCGCTTGCACTCCTCCTCAACATCCGTGAAGCTCCGACAATACCTATGCATGCACATGGGAGAAGTGTCAAGTAGTATACCATCCTCGAAGGGGTCAAGTGAGCACGTGTAAAGGAGATGATTCACCTTTATGTATGTGAAGTAGATGTCGCACGTTTCACTTGCCAAACGGACTCTTGACATGGTGATGTCCATAGGATGCTCCGCATCATCTCCCCTCCCTTGGGAAAGATCTGACCTTGGATCGAAATCCAAATCACCATGGGAAAGAGATGGCGTCGCCATGTAGGAGTGGTCTATCACCAAGTTCTCGACATCTCGAAGCTCGAAATGGGCACTCTCCAATGTCGCACCATCTTGGGATTCCTTCAAAAGTAGCAAAGACAACAAACACTTGGAAAAACAAATATGGTTAGCATTAGTGCAAAACCAAGCATTCAAGAGGTGATTCACCAAACAAGTGTCGTCATCATGCAAAACATATGGTTTGAGAAAGGATTGTGACATGGCATATAAGCATATAAATTGAGCACAATCAAAGATATCATGGGGACAAGCATGTAAATGTGAGGTAGTGATGCAAATATGTGTAACAAGAGAATAAGCATCTACCTCAAGATCATAGCAAGCATGGGAAAATTGCTCAATGAAAGGTCTATGGTAGGCATAGGAATCATTCACAACACCAAATAAAATGAAGTGTCTAAACACATGGGGCAAGTGCAAGACAATCCAAGCATAATGTGCATTGGGTGTAGTGAATATCGTGTGGCACTCAACACAATGGAAAGAGCAATTGTTCATCATGTGCGAGGCTATCAAGGCAAGCATGTAACAATCAATGGGACATGGCATATGTGAAGTGATGACATTATTGCAACCAAACATATGAGAGGAGCAAGTAATCCAAGAATTGGATGCAACACACAAGGCATATATATCATGATGCATGGAACGGTGAGAATGAAAAGTGGAAGCAAGATCTCTAACATGTGTGCAATCAAGTGGTCCAATATGAACAAGAAGTCTCATGGTGCAAGCAACACAAGTAGTATGATCCGTCATATCCATGCTCAAGAAAGATGTCACCTTGAAGGTGTGTCCTTGTGCGTCCTTCAAAATTCCGAAGTGGTATGAAAGGTGGTGTAGAAGCGAGTCATTGTCGAATGTATGCGGCTCGCTCTCAAGAGCTCGAATTGTCAACTCACGTGAAGCAGAAGTCGACACAAAGTCCAAGTATCCTACACATGCACACAAGAAAGCAAAGAATGTATGCGCATGGTAGATAAACACATCATCCATCATGATGGTTCTCTTCTTTTGCACATAACCATTAGAAGCACAAGTGCATGAATAATATGATGCAACAATGGCAATATTCATGGCACGAGGTATATGGTGCAAAGAAGGAAGGCAAGCATGGTTCACAGGAAATATGTCAAAATCTCCAAATATATGTGAGAATGCTATGGGGGCAAACTCATTATCAAGACTAAAGGCATAATTGCACTCAATACATGGCAAATCATCTAGCATTAGAGAGGAAACATATGGAGAGATATGACAAGAAGCAATAACAATCATGTCGTGCAAACTAGTGGAGCGAAGATGCAACACACTGGAGGAAATCATGGAAATGATGTCATGTGAGTAAATAATAGGTATAGGAAATGCACATGACATATCGTAAGCACAAACACAAAGCAATATCATAGTATCATCATAGGCATAGGGCACAAAGCAAACATGGCAATAACAAGCAATATCTCCACCAAGCTTGCAAATACACATACTAGTATGAGAATCAATCATCATGTGTAATGCAAAGCATGGGTCACGAATGCATGGCAAAGGCATAATGAACATATCATGCAAAGTGAACATGGCAAGATGGGCAAAGGATATATAATGGACAATAACCCATGGCCAAGTGAGGCTCATGTAGAAGAAATGCGTGAAGTGTTTGCGTGAAGAGAGCGGTGGGAAAGACACTCCATGGGATCCCAAGTCATCATTGCTCTCTAGAGCTCGTTTTGTCAACTTGTGGGATTGCGAGGTTGACAAGAATTCGTGGGTACCTTCACCTATGTTACCTTTGTCATTCAACTCATGTGGTGTAGGTGAGGTGGGAAAGACCAAATAGTGGTCATCTTCATCTTGATGGAACCATGTGGGGGGTGCATCATATTCCACCATGGTCATCGTCTTGTCCAAGGGTAGGACGAAGTCGTCGAGAATCACCGCGTCATCATAGATGGGACCTAGCACCAAATGAGAAGACATAATAGAGATAGAGGTCAAGTCGTTAGTGTTGAAAGTGGCCTCACATGACCTATCAACTATCTCACTCTCTCTATGTGGTGGTTCACTCACTCCCTCAAAATAGGTGCACTCAAACTCACATATGGTGGAGTCACTCATCTCACTCAAGAGCTGGGGGTTTTGGTTCTCCTCACATGGGAATTGGGGCAACACATCATATATGGGGCTAGTGGTGAAGTCACTCTCACTCTCAATATGTTGGCTAAAGTCACTCAAATCATCACATGTCGCCGTGGTCGAAGGGAAAATCCCATGCTCAACCATATCATCATCGTCGCCGTGGATGAAGGCCGAAGATGGCACATCATCACACTCGCCTCCTAAGATGGAAGCATCATCCTTGCTCGTCACCATGTCACTCGCCTCAAAAGCGTGGTCCTTGAAGGTCTCCGTAGTCGTACTCGTCGCCCCACCATCTTGAAAAAGAGTCGTGGAGGACTCGGCATCATCAATGCCACAAAGAGGGATGGCGGTGAAGTCGAACTTGGGAGCATCGTCTTGGAGCTCGTCGGGCTGGGACATCTTGGTGGTACTATCCTCATGCTCGTCTTCTTGGAGCTTGGTCTTCGAGAAGTGTGCTTGGGGTCGAGAAGCCTTGGCCTTCATGAGTTCTTGTTCCGCCTTGAGAGCACCAATGTAGTTGTCGTCGAGGGACTTGTAGTTCTCGAGGAAGATCGCCTTGGAGATGTCATTGTGTAATCCCATCATGAAGTGGAACTTCATCGAAATGGGGTCGTCCACGCCGGCTCGTCGCAAGGCAATCTTCATCTCCTTGAAGTACTCGTCGATGGACTTGGATCCTTGGATGGTGTTCTCCAATTAGCGTTGAAGTTGTTCCGTGTAGGTTGGGGGCATGAACTCTCGCCGCAAAGCTCTCTTCGTCTTGGGCCAACTCATGTTGTAGGTCTCCGAAGATGCGTGAAGCCACAATGTGGACGCGTAGTCATGGAAGTTCCTTGTGGCGCACTTCACTTGATCTTCGGGAGGAACTTGATGTAGCTTGAGGTAGTCGTCCATCAAACGCTCCCACTCGAGATACTCCTCGGGTTCTAGAGTCCCATAGAAAGGAATCTCATGGTCGATGTCGAGGTCGTAGTAGCTCGTGGAAGTCACGGACTTGAGCTTGGGGAGCTTCTCTTGAATTGCTTGTGGGCGAAGATGTCGTATGTCTGTAGGCGAAGATGCCTTGAAGTCGCTTCGCGAAGATGCCAAGGGCGATGGTGAAGTCGTTGAGTGGTTGTTGGTGTTGAGCTCTTGACCTTCACGTTCGTGGTGGTGATGGTGTCGATGCCGATGTGACCTTGCCGGAGATGGTAGCTCGGAGGCATGTGCTCTTGAGCGTCTTCTCGAAGATGAGGAAGATCGCTTGTAGGACTTGATGAGGGTTTTGATCTCCTCCATTTGAGCTTGCATCTTGGCGTCGGTGGAGTTTTGCGTGGCATCGAACTCGTCGTTGTTGTTGTAGACCGAAGATGAAATGCCTTGCCTATCCATCACAAGACTCGAGCAAATATGAGTGGGAGAAAGAGTAGAATGAATACCAAATGTACCTTTACCGAAGTTGAAAGTGGATCAATGATCACTCCAATATGGACAAGGAAATAGCACAACTGGTACCAATTCTTGTTGGTTTCTCACACCTACACAAATAAGGCTTATGGTGGAGCTCGGTGAGGATAGTGGCACAAAAATTTGATGTAAAATGTTAGCAAGAGTCAATAATGTTGAAAGAGATTCACAAATTTGCAAGTGTAACAAGTAGACCAATAGCAATATGGGTGGCACACGGAAACGCACACGCGGATAGATAAATGGGGTCGTGCAACCAAGGATGAGCTCAAAATGTGGAATCCACGGAAAATGCTCTTGTTGCACAACTCTAGAGAGACGCTAGCACGATTTCTCAATAGGCGGATATGACACTTGTGCACAACCTATAGGAGACAAAAATGCAACGACTTCTATCCCAAGTATGCTATGTATATGATGTTCCGGTGGTATGATCCAAGATGATCGGATATGACAATCTTATATGCAATGTGGTATGATGCTATGGCACTTGCTTACACGCTTCTTTGCTATTTCTCTTTTGCTTAAAAGCTTTATTATTATTATTTGTATATGGCCACTTTGCAAAATGCACAAACCAAGATAGCAATTGGGTATATACGGGAACAATCTTGTGACACAAGGGATGATATGATACCAATATGATATGGTATGTATGCAATGTATGGTGTAGATCACTAATGTGCACAAGTAACGTTGCCGATAATACTCAAATGGCTAGTCTCGATAGGCAAGTGACGCAAAATGGGCTAGGGGTTATCAATGCAATGGCAAGGGGAATATACAATGGATGGATACCATGATACCAAGATGATATGGAGGTTACCGTCTATGTCGATGATGAGTGGCGGTGATCTTGATGGAGATACCAAGATGATGGAGACTCGTCCCTAAGTAGCCGAAACACCTTAGGAAACGGAAAAACCGCGAACTCACAATCTCAAATGTCAAATGGTGGTAGCGGGATGCGATGGTGGTTGCAGACGCTCATTGGGATTGCGGAAATGCAATGATGGGTTTTGCGAGTAGGCAATGCGGAAGTGGAGGGTAAGGTGGTGGACTATACACGGTGTCAGAGTTGGAAGCACGGTCCCTAAGTAGCCTAAACACCTTAGGAGACACAACTCACAACACTAACAAAATTGGGTTAAGTTGGGATGGTGGAAGTGTATGGTGGGCAAGCCTATGTGGGAGTTATGGTGGTGGTGGTGGTTGATGAAGAAGCAATCATCCCTAAGTAGCCTAAACACCTTAGGAGACTCGAATCACTACTCAAGCAACCACAAATGCTATAAGGATCAAAATTGGTTAGGTTGCGGAAGTCGGTGGTGGTTATGCGGACGTTGTGGTGGAAGCCCTAGGCAAAGATGCCAAAGTTCCAAAAATTTGATGGAGTCAAATGGTGATGGTAGTAATTTTGTGAGAAGGGGGATGTCAAGTGCTTTTCAACGAGCTAAAGAACGTCAAAAACGGACTCCGGATGAATTAGTTATGGACAAAACGGTGAAACGGGGATGGCTGAAATGTTAGGGGCCGGAAATCCGGGACCTGATGTCCAGAACCGTGCAAATTTTATGCTCTAGGAGCCGGATGTCCGGCTTGGGGCCCGGATGTCCGGCCAGGTGGCCCGGATGTCTGGCCTGAGGCCTGGATGTCCGGCACGAGGATTCCAGATCGGGATTTGGACTTCAAAACTCGATTTGGGGGCGGAAATAGATGATTTTGGGGACAAAAATGATGGGATTTCGTGGATGGAAAGTGGGGAAACTTGGGGATATGCTAGATCCACTTGAAACCAAGCAAATCCATGGATCAAAATCAACAAAACTTCCTCAAACCAACAAATCACAAAAAAAAATCGGGGCTATTTTTGGTGGGGATTTTCAAACATAGGACGAAATCAACAAAATTAGGCTAGAAAACAAAGAGGGGAGGCTCTGAAATCATGATCAACGTGGCTCATGATACCAAGATGATGGTATCAAGAGACAAACTGGCTCTGATCCAAGATGATGTAGGGTAGAACCCTAGTGGCCCAATCTTTCACGAAAGGAGCGGATCCCGCGAAGAACGCGAAGAACACAAGGAGGAAAACGAGGGGAAAATCACGAGGGGGACACAACAGAACACTCAAACCAACAAGTATGATCACACATGTGCTAGATCCTCGAAACACAAAGAGAGATACAAGATCCAAAGTCAACAACGGACGATCCAAGATCCAAAGCCACCATCAAGACCCAAGAGGGGGTCTTGATGTTCTTCTCCGCAAGGAGGTCTTGAATCCAAAGGGATCTTCTCCGTAGAGGCCGCGGTCTCTCTCGTGGAGTAGATCCGATATGGATGAGCGTAGCTCTATCTCTAAACATGAGCTAAACCAATGCTAATCCTAGAAAGTTGGACGAGGTGGAGTATATATAGTCTAGGGGGGAGAAGGGATACACGGGCCTCGGCCCTTCACTGTGCACAGACAGGGGAGGCCGGATGTCCGGGCTGGTCGGGCCGGATGTCCGGGCTTTCAGGCGATGCTGGATGTCCGGGCTGGGGAGGCCGGATGTCCGGGCTGGAGTGGTGGCACTTGTTGCTCTCGGGTTCAGAGGGGCCGGATTTCCAGGCTGGGAGCAAGATGTCCGGGGGCTCGGGTACGGCCGGATGTCCGGGGTGGCGAGGCCGGATGTCCGGGGCCTGGGAGCTGTTCTCCGTCTTCTTCGGTCATCGCTTCCATGCTTCCCTCGCGGATGGTGTAGTTGTTCCTTGGCGCCTGCACTCCTCCTCAACATCCGTGGAGCTCTAACAATACCTATGCATGCACACGGGAGAAGTGTCAAGTAGTATACCATCCTCGAAGGGGTCAAGTGAGCACGTATAAAGGAGATGATTCACCTTTATGTATGTGAAGTAGATGTCGCACGTGTCACTTGCTAAACGGACTCTTGACATGGTGATGTCCATAGGATGCTCCGCATCAAAGTCCCTCGGCGACAACTACATTGGTGCTCTCAAGGCGGAACAAGAACTCATGAAGGCCAAAGCTTCTCCACCCCAAGCTCACTTCGCGACGACCAAGCTCCATGAGAACGAGCATGAGGCTAGTACCGCCATGATGTCTAAGCCTGACGAGCTCCAAGACGATGCTCCCATGTTCGACTTCACCGCCATCCCTCTTTGTGGCATTGACGATGCCGAGTCTACTTCGACTCTTTTTCAAGATGGTACGGCGACGACTATGACTACGGCCACCATCAAGAACCAAGCTTTGGAGGCGAGCGACATGGTGACGAGCAAGGATGATGCTTCCATCTGATAGAGGCAAAGGTGTCCCGATGTTTCGATGAGATGGTGGCTATCGTTTCTGTGGGAGTCGACCTTGACGATCTGAAAGTGCAACTATCCCTAGGTGGTTTTGGTAATTCATAACAACATATAGCTCATTGAGCTAATGCTATTCCAAGATGATTATTTCAGGAAAGCTCAATGATTGGCATGGCATGGATGTGAAAGTGGAACCCTCAAAATGCTAAGGACAAAGGATTGGCTCAAGCTCAAAAGCTCAAGACTCTTCATTTTATATTTTAGTGATCCAAGATCACATTGAGTCTTTAGGAAAAGCCAATACTATCAAGGAGGGATGAGGTTTTGCTTAATGAGCCTCTTGCTTCATGTGCTTAGTGATATGCTTCAAAACCCTCAACTACTTTCCCATATCCACATATGACCTAAACCCTAAGCCAAACTCGGTCATACCGATTCTTTCTATCCGGCGCCACCGAGTTTTACATGTCATTAGCCACTGCCAAACCCTAGCAATTCGGTTCTACCATAGGGATCTCGGTCTCACCGAGATGGGATTGCAAACTCTCTGTTTCCCTTTCGTAACTTTTTGGTCTCACCGAAAGAGCGAATCGGTCCCACCGAGATTGCAATGTAAATTCAGTGTTTCCTTTTTGTAACTTTTCGGTCTCACCAAAAGAGCAAATCGGTCCCACCGAGTTTTGATGAGGACCCTCGCCTCTATCAAGTTTGCCTGACCAACTCTCTAGTTAGCTAATTACCAAAATCGGTCTCACCGAGTTTGTGAATCGGTCTCACCGAGATTACGTTATGCCCAAACCCTAACCATATCGGTCCTACCGAGTTGCATGTCAGTCCCACCGAAAATCTCTAACGGTCACTAGGTTTACCTTTTCGGTCCGACCGAGTTTGTTGATTCGGTCCCACCGAGATTGAAAAACTGTGTGTAACGGTTGGATTTTGTGTGGAGGCTATATATACCCCTCCACCTCCTCTTCACTCGTGGAGAGAGCTATCAGAACACATACACAATTCCAACTCATATGTTCTGAGAGAGAACCACCTACTCATGTGTTGAGACCAAGATATTCCATTCCTACCATATGAATCTTGATCTCCAGCCTTCCCCAAGTTGCTTTCCACTCAAATCTTCTTTCCACCAAATCCAAATCATATGAGAGAGAGTTGAGTGTTGGGGAGACTATCATTTGAAGCACAAGAGCAAGGAGTTCATTACCTACACACCATTTGTTACTTCTTGGAGAGTGGTATCTCCTAGATTGGCTAGGTGTTACTTGGGAGCCTCCGACAAGATTGTGGAGTTGAACCAAGGAGTTTGTAAGGGCAAGGAGATCACCTACTTCGTGAAGATCTACCGCTAGTGAGGCAAGTCCTTCGTGGGCGATGGCCATGGTGGGATAGACAAGGTTGCTTCTTCGTGGACCCTTTGTGGGTGGTTGCTTCTTCGTGGATCCTTCGTGGGTGGAGCCCTCCGTGGACTCGCGCAACCGTTACCCTTTGTGGGTGGAGCCCTCCGTGGACTCGCGCAACCATTACCCTTTGTGGGTTGAAGTCTCCATCAACGTGGATGTAGGATAGCACCACCTATCCGAACCACGGGAAAAACATCCGTGTCTCCAATTGCGTTTGAATTCTCCAAACCCTTCCCTTTACATTCTTGCAAGTTGCATGCTTTACTTTCCGCTGCCAATATACTCTTTGCATGCTTGCTTGAATTGTGTGATGATTGCTTGACTTGTCCTACAATAGCTAAAATCTGCCAAGAACTAAAATTGGGAAAAGGTTAAGCTTTTATTTGGTCAAGTAGTCTAATCACCCCCCCTCTAGACATACTTCCGATCCTACAAGTGGTATGAGAGCTTTGGTCTCCATTTGCTTTGATCTCCATAGCTTTTGGTGGTCGTAGCCTTGGTTTCACAACCTAGAAGAGTATGGCGTCTAGCGAGGGAAATTATCACCGTAGAGGTCCTTACTTTGATGGTACTAATTTTGCTAGTTGGAAGCATAAAATGAAAATGCATATTCTTGGACATAACCCCGCCGTTTGGGCTATTGTGTGTGTTGGTTTGCAAGGTGACTTCTTTGATGGGAAAGAACCAAACCATGAAGCTACCGCGGATGAGTTGAAGATGTTGCAATACAATGCTCAAGCTTGTGATATTCTCTTCAATGGATTGTGCCCCGAAGAATTCAACAAAATCAGCCGTCTTGAGAATGCAAAGGAAATTTGGGACACTTTGATTGATATGCACGAAGGTACCAACTCCGTCAAGGAATCCAAGTTGGATGTGCTTCAAAGTCAACTTGACAAGTTCAAAATGAAGGATGGTGAAGGTGTCGCTGAAATGTACTCTACGCTTGCTCTCATCACAAATGAGATTGCCGGCTTAGGAAGTGAAGAGATGACCGATAGATTCATCATCAAGAAGATTCTAAGAGCCTTGGATGGAAAATATGATACCGTGTGCACATTGATCCAAATGATGCCCAATTACAAAGATCTCAAGCCAACGGAGGTGATTGGAAGAACTGTTGCTCATGAGATGTCACTTAAGGATAAAGAGGAACTTCACAACAAATCAAGTGGTGCCTACAAAGCCTCATGTGAAGCCCCTACATCATCAAGTGAGAAACAAAACTTCAATGAAGAATTGAGCTTAATGGTGAAGAACTTCAACAAGTTCTACAAGAGTAGAAGCAAAGATAGAAGCTTCAAGTCAAGGTCCTACAATGACAAAAGATCTTCTAGTCGAGAGCGAAACTGCTACAGTTGTGGAAGACCCGGACACTATTCCAATGAGTGTACGGCTCCCTACAAGAGAAGAGAAGATTCTCCAAAAAGAAGAAGCAAAGAATCACCACCAAGAGAGAGAAGGAGTAGAGATGATCGTTATGAACGAAGATACTCATGGAGAAGCAAGGATTCGGAAAGGAAGGAAAAATCATCAAGGAGCTACACAAAACGAAGACATCAAGGTCATGTTGGTGAATGGGTATCCGGCTCCGACTCCGACAGCCACTCCGAGAGAAGTTATCACTCCGACTCCGAAGACTCAAGATGAAGGTGTTGCCGGTCTAGAACTTGTGTCAACCAACTCCTATGACATATTTGACTCACCAAATGAAGGAATTGGAAGATGCTTCATGGCCAAAGGTCCTAAGGTAACACACCCCGAGTATGTTGATTTCAATAGTGATGAAGATGACTTGTTAGGTGATGATTTGCTTGTTGACAACTCTAGTGATGAATACTATGATGAAACGTCAATTAATCATGCTAATCAAGATAAAAACGAATGACAATGATAAGGAGAAGATTGAGGCTCTAACTAAAGAACTAAACACTCTTAAGTTAGCTCATGAAACTATCTTCGAAGATCATCAAGAACTTTTAAGAGCTCATGAGAAATTACGCTTTGAAAAGCTCAATCTTGAGCAAGAGCATGAGTTCTTAAAAGCAATCAATGATGATCTCCGCAAGAAAAGTTCTTCTTACATTGCCAAGCGTTTACTCTTATCCACTTACATGCCTCAAGTCAAGTCTAGTAACAAGACAAGAAAGATTCTTCCTCTAGCAGTAACAATGATCATGCTAAATCCAATATTGTTGCTTCTAGTAGTTATCTTGATTCCACTAATGATTCTCTTAGCCAAGTTACACTTGAGCAAGAAAATAGCTTATTGAACGGAATTATAGAGAAAGGAGTGTACAAAAGCCTTGCCGGGAGTAAGCAATTCGAGGAAATTGTGCGCAAGCAAGGAATGCACCGGAAGAATCAAGGTGTTGGTTTTGAACGAAAGTTCAATGCCAATGGAGTTGAGTGGGAAGAAGATCAATACCCCAAGACAAAGTTTGTTCCTCAACAAGAGAAGTATGATACTTCTTTCAAGGGGACACAAGCTCAAGATGATCTTCCACCACAAGACTACAAGCAAAAAGGCAAGGACAAGCTTCAAGAGGAAATTGATGCATTTGAAGAAGCTCCTAAGACCTTAGTCAAGTGGATTCCCAAGACTACTTCAAGTTCCACTTCATCAAGTACGACTACAACTCCAAGGATTCCCATCAAGATGGTGTGGATCCAAAATAAGAAGAACTAGATAGTTCTTGAGGGTGACTCCGCCAACATACTTCACTCTTATCATTTTGGCAAGAACAAGTGCAATCAACTTCCACATCTTGCACTAGTTCAAGGAGTCACAAACCCTCTTGTTGGTAAGACAAGGGACAAGGTAACCTAAAAGTTTTCATGGACATCATCTTGTGTGTGCATCACTCTATGTCTATGGATATCCTTGTTTGTTCCTTGCGGGACTAACCCATGTAGGTATTGAAAGTGCAATTCACTCAAAGGGATAGCTCCAAGTGATCTACATCAACATTGAGCATCCACATCTTCAACATCTACATGAAGTCATCATCGACAAAACCCGAGGTTAGTTCATCCCTCTAAGGGGGATATCACATCTAGGGGGAGCTTTACTCTAAGACTTGAGCTAAAGCAACTCTAAAGATGTGAACACGACAATGCTTTATGTAAAAGTGGTAACTCCACTTGAGCTTAAACGATGAGTATGACCTATGATCAAGTGTTCTCACTTGACTCCTAAGTCAATATACTCATATATAGATGTTGTCATCACAAATTGCTTGATAGATGCTAGAATTGGTTGTGCATGTCTTGTCACATATTTCATTTGCCATCTTATTGTGTGAGCATGCTGGTTGCATATTTTACTCATTCGAGGACATCCACTTGTTGTTTTGATTGTTCGGTTTTATTTCCTTTTGCCAAGTGAATGGACAAGAATGCCTAAGAACCTCCTCTAGCTATCTATGCTTTTCTCGTCTCAAACTCTATTCATGCTACATCACAAAATTTGATCAAGTCAGATTCGAACCACTCTGTGTGAGGAGCGCTCGGAGTCCCCGATTCGTCATAGACTTAAACTTCCAAAACCTCTTTCTGATTCTCGGTCTGATCGATACCCTACTTTCGGTCCTACCGAGATCATTAAGTTGATCTATGTTTTCGATCTTGGTGCAACCGATTTGAACCATTCGGTCACACCGAGTTGCAATAACTATATACAGTTTTGCATCTCGGTGCCACCGGGTCGTTCCACTCGGTCACACCGACAGGGTCGGGGTATAAATAGTCACGGGCAAAAATTTGGAAATTTCTCCGAACCCCTTCGCCCGCGTGATAGCCTGCTCTGCCAATGTGGTCTCCGGATCGTCTCCTCGCCGCCAGCCGCCTCCAGTCGCTGGTCTCCATCGCTGTCAACGGAATTCTACCCCGCCGTTGCCGCCGTAGCGAGTCTCCGCCGAACTAGGGTATGGACTCGATCTTTGTGCTATTCCCCAATCCGATTCTTAGCACATTGTGATCATCATGATTCTTGCCACGTTTGATAAACTTCTATCCAGTCAATGAACTCGTAGATTAGGTTTGATTCGAAAATTCTAGGTTTAGGTTTCCGCCGAAACCATCTCGGACCCACCGAGTTGAAAAACTCGGTCCCACCGATTTGGCTTATGTCATTGCACAAGTAAGACTCGGTCTGACCGAGAATTACTTATCGGTGTGACCGATTTTGGAACTCTGTGAAACCCTAGCAGTCTCGGTGCCACCGAACTGTGACTCGGTCCAACCGAGTTCACTAGTTTAGGTTCCAAAATTGCTTCGGTATCACCGAGTTTGAAAATCGGTAGATCCGAG
The DNA here is from genome assembly GCF_002162155.2 of Triticum dicoccoides. Taxonomy (NCBI): domain Eukaryota; kingdom Viridiplantae; phylum Streptophyta; class Magnoliopsida; order Poales; family Poaceae; genus Triticum; species Triticum dicoccoides. The sequence continues at coordinate 318,836,973 of NC_041386.1, read as the reverse complement.
ATGATTTCAGTGGGAAACTAAAACTAAGTTTTTGGATCATTCTTTTGCAAAAATCTCTGCATTTTGTGATACTCATCTATTCTACCTCATCTATAAACTGTTCACAGGGTCAGCAGTCAGCTTGTTCATCATGTCAGATCATAGTGACAGCCAGAACATGTCAGAACAGCAAGTGCAGATGAGTGAGGGCACTAGTCCCTCAACTTCTTCAGATGAAGGCAGCAGAAGTACTCCTAGCAATCTGCCTAAAGCTGCCACCAGACAGAGGAAGAAGAGAACTTCAGATTCTGAGGATGAAGATTATGTGGCAGAGGAAGAGGAAGCCACATCAAAGAGAGTTTGATGAGGACATCAATACAATTGTTACACCCACAGCCCCTGCTGCTATAAATACTGGACCAATTACTAGAGCTCGCGCACGCCAATTAAATTACCAGGTACTTTCGTTTCTTGGTAATGATTCTAATGTTCATGAGAATATGATGCTGCCTAAATTGGATACATTTGTTTTGCTTACAATGAAGGGCCTAGCTTGGAGAAGGATGAACATTGGATTAAGAACAAGCATGAAGATGATGGTATGCGCAAGGGGAACAAGAACGGAGTTACAAGTGATGATTTCAGGACTTTGAAGCCACCATAATGGGTGCATGAAGCCTTGGACGAAATATACAAGATGCCACTTCATAAATTTCGTCCCGAGGCTATTATAGGTGCTGCGTCACCTTATTATTGGGCCAGGCCCATGTAATTTCGAAATACATAAGTATAGGCTATTTTTAGAGTCCGTATGTGTGGGGAAACAAGAGATAGGGTTGATTTCGGACCCCTCCACCAAGGGTCACGAAATTCCCCCCTCTTCCTCCATATATACAGCCCTTAGGGCATCGTTTAGACTTTGGGTTTTGTTTAGATTAAAAGTTCGCCATAGCTGCAACTTCGTGTACTTCTTTTGTGTTCAACGACCAGACAAAGGCGTCACAGAACCCCACCTTGATCAATAAAGCTTTCATCTTATATTCGCAATATCCAGATTGCAATCTTAGTTTCTTGCTTGTTCTTCGTTTGCTCACAGGAAATAGACCCTCGTGGTCAGGTTGATCGTGCTCCGGCATGGTCAATAACCTCTCGGAGTTGGTTTAGCGATTGCTAAGGCACGACGTCCTCGCACGTTCGTAGTCGGATCGTCAAAGTCGACTGCCACTAAAGCGATATCCATCATCTCATCGGAAGACGGGACACCTTTGCCTTTATCAAGTGGTATCAGATTTCCAGGTTGCTCGGTGAGATTTTACAGTTTTTCGTAGTTTAGATCGAGTCTGTTCTTCATACCTACAGTCCACGAAAAAGCCACAAAAAAAATTAGGGTTAGTTCATCATATCCGAACCAATCTGAGCCTTTGCATAATCTTTTTAGGGTTTTACTTTGTTGAATTTGCGGTTGCATCGTCGTGTCTAGTTGCTGGTCTTAGAGTCTCGTCTTTTAGAGTTTCGAGTTCTGGTCATAAGTTGTCACGCCGCCGCCGCACCATCATCATCGCCCCTGCCATCTACCACCGCCGCTTATCCGCCACCGCTTCGAATCCGTATCCATATACCACCACCGCTGTCATATACCACCACCGCTGCCATCTACTACCATATATCCACCACCAATCCGAGTTCTTGTCTTATTAGGTTTGTTTTCGAGATCCATCTAGATTCCGATTCGTGTTTCCTTGCCGGAGTAGGTTTCGGAAAAAAAGAGTCCGGAAACCACCCTCCGTTTAGGCCCAAAATTTTTCGAAAACGCATTTTTCGAAAAAAATTCTGGCTATCCTATTTTTAGGTGTTTCTGAGTGTTTTGAGACAGGTGACATTATAGGAAGTTTTTTTGACCCGTTTCCAGTTTTTGGGTCCGGGCAGTCGAAAAAATGAAAAAAAAATTGGTCGAAAAAATTTCGTGCCCATCCTGTCAGTTTGACCTAGGAAGAGTTTTGAGACACTCACCATTATAGTGATTTTTCGCAAAAAAAAACAGCGCAAAAAAAACAGCGCAAAAAAAAGAGCGAAAAAAAAATCCAGAGTGTGCTTTTCCCTTGTTTACGTGCCGCGCCGTGATTTTGTTGGTGTTCTAGGCTCGCGTCTCTAGCACAGTCTAGCCTAGGACCAGCACAGTACCGTCGTTGAGCGTTTATTCAACTTTGCATCTCTAAATTGATTATTGCTGACCCTTTTTGCTACCATATTATAAGCCTTCCCAGCTGATAGAGGCAAAGGTGTCCCGTCTTTCGATGGGATGATGGATATCGCTTTGGTGGAAGTCGACTTTGACGATCCGACTACGAACGTGCGAGGACGTCGCGCCTTAGCAATCGCTAAACCAACTCCGAGAGGTTATTGACCACGCCGGAGCACGATCAACCTGACCACGAGGGTCTGTTTCCTGCGAGCAAACGAAGAACAAGCAAGAAACTAAGATTGCAATCTGGATATTGCGAATATAAGATGAAAGCTTTATTGATCAAGGTGGGGTTCTGTGACGCCTTTGTCTGGTCGTTGAACACAAACGAAGTACGCGAAGTTGCAGCTATGGCGAACTTTTAATCTAAACAAAACCCAAAGTCTAAACGGTGCCCTAAGGGCTGTATATATGGAGGAAGAGAGGGGGAATTTCGTGGCCCTTGGTGGAGGGGTCCGAAATCAACCCTATCTCTTGTTTCCCCACACATACGGACTCTAAAAATAGCCTATACCTATGTATTTCGAAATTACATGGGCCTGGCCCAATAAAAAGGTGACGCAGCACCTATAATAGCCTCGGGACGAAATTTATGAAGTGGCATCTTGTATATTTCGTCCAAGGCTTCATGCACCCATTATGGTGGCTTCAAAGTCCTGAAATCATCACTTGTAACTCCGTTCTTGTTCCCCTTGCGCATGGCATCTTCTCCATGCTTGTTCTTGCTCCAATGTTCATCCTTCTCCAAGCTAGGCCCTTCATTTGTAAGCAAAACAGATGTATCCAATTTAGGCAGCATCATATTCTCATGAACATTAGAATCATTACCAAGAAACGAAAGTACCTGATAATTTAATTGGCGTGCGCGAGCTCTAGTAATTGGTCCCGTATATGTAGCAGTAGGGGCTGTGGGTGTAACAATGGTATTGATGTCCTCATCACCAGCTCCACATACATCTACGTCGTGCGTTTGACTCTCCCTGGTAATCGCTCTATCCAAGCTTTGAGAGTTTTTTTACTACAGCGGTTGCCGATCACCGCCTGCTGCTGGGTAAGAACTGGTAAGAATTTGAGATTTGCTTGACGGATTTGTGACATGTATGCAATATTTTTGGTCGTATCCAAGTTAGTCATGTCCTCATCATCCCCCCTTCTTGAAAACAAAGCCGTCCTCGGCGTTGCTTAATCTGAAATGTGGCTAACAAAAGAGACAAGGTGTACATGTTTTATATGTATATGTCATCCATTTTTACTTCCCTTGATTTTTGCACATATGACACATGTATACATGAGTAACTTTCATAGTTCATAAAATCTAAAGCCAAAAAATTATCACAAGAAGTAGAAGGCATGAAAATATTGCAACTCAGTTTGCACATATAAGTGAAGCTCTTATTCATTTCAAAAGATTGACAATGTCCATCATTAAACCATCCCAACATTGGTGAATAAATCTTACTTGCACCAAATTTACATTCTACAACATGCTTAAATAAGCAAACATGCAATAAGTCATTGGGCATAGAATCATCACCAAGATTAGAGGCCATATCAAAATGATTAAACATTGGTTCTTTTGCATCAACAGTTAATTCAATGGGTGCACTCAAATTTGTTGATATTTCAGTTATTTGATCACATGACACATTCATGACAGTAACAAGATTCTCTAAAATAGGTGGTGTGCTCAAATCAACAGGTAACTCAACACATGATGCATTCAAGTTAACTAGGGATGCATCATTCTCATGTGAAGTTATATCATCAATACCTTTATTATTACCTTGTAGCAAAGACGTAGCTGATGTAGGTACGGACGTTGACAATGTACCACACTCTTGAGATGATGTCGCGCTCACAATCCGAGGTGGGGCTGCTCTAGTAGGTGCATCGGTGGAGGAACCAACCGACGGTGATGAGCATGAACCGGAATAGTTGTTGTTGTTGTCACCCAATGCATCCTCCTGTATCTGTCTCTCAAAGGTACAAGCACGAACATACATACCAGTAATGCAACGAGGAATATACTGAAATCTTGCCTGAATATCATGATTCAAACCACCAAAAAAATCTATTCATTCTATCATCCTTAGATTCTTCATGTCACAATGATGCATATAAGATTTGAACTCTTGGTAGTAAGCATGAATAGTGTTGTTTCCTTGTTTAAATTGTTCAAATTTGTGAAGCAATTCACGACGATAGTAAGGAGGGAAAAATTGTTGTCTCAATACATATTTCAAATCTTTCCAAGTTGTGGGTTGGTTATCAATGTTTTTCTTACAATGCACACTCCACCAAACAGAAGTGAAACCAGTAAATGCTCTAGTGGCAGCTCGCACTCGCTCAAGTTCAGAAAAGTCATGGTGACTAAAAACTTGTTCTACTTCAAGCTCCTGATACAGACACCGCAAGTACTCTTGTGGTTCCTTCATTACTGCCAAGTAAAATATTTTCTAGGCGAGAGGCTGGCTATGGAAAAACGGTGCAGAAGTATGTGATTCCGGCTCTACGTCAAAGGAGGGTGTCGCATTCAACAAATCAAAGAGGTATATTAGGCTCCCTTCCTTCACATACTATCCAAGGCATGCAAAAGCCAGCATTCAGGGATCCAAGTATCACCAGGATTGTAATTGAAGAGATGCCAGCTAATTTAATCCCTTCGGATGAAGTGGAGCCTTGCTTTAGAACCCAAGCAACTACTACAAGTTTAGCCAGAAAAGCAAGCTTACATGAAGGTCTCCTAGTTTTATTATGATGTATTTTTTATCCTGTTGAGTGTTTTCTTGTATTTTCATTGAGTCCCGTCCGTGTCGTGATGTGAGTCGGGCTTAGCCCAAGTTGCCTGCGTGCATCTATAAATAAAGGTCATATGGCCATGTAAAAGGGAGGTTTTTTAGTTTTGAAGGAAATACTCAGAAAATGCATCTAATGGATGCGCCACATTTGTGCTCTTGCGTCCCTCCTTAGGGTTTGATATTGCATCGTGTTTCGGCGGCGTTGATGGTCAAGACACAAGCTCCGTTTTGGTTCTAGCAATTCTGCAAGGGTCAATCAACTCTGCATTCTTTTTCCCTCTAGTTCTACTAGTTCACGGTCTCCGTCTGTCTAATTACTCCGTCGCCGTCGCTGCCGCTAATCACCATTAGCTTAATCCCTCCATCTATCCTAGTACTACGACACCATGTCTGTACTTCTCATTCATCCACTATATTTCATCTAGCTACTACATACGCCTGCAAGCATATCCTATCATCTGTTGTTTTACGTTCCTTGCTACCAACCCCAGTGCTACCTGTCTGTGCGTGCGGTGAAAGATCGGGCCACCCAAAAAATCATCTCAACGCTACTTGAGGCATATCATCTCCCAAGCTAGATAAATAGCAGGATTAAATCTACCCTCAAATGACGGTAAAAAGATAACCTGATGATGTGCTTGTGTGTGTTGTCCCAACTCTCGTGATGGTGAAGATGTGTCCGTCGTCCAAGAACTTCTATCTCCGGAACCCGTCATGATTAGTAGACACAAGAATCGAAATTCGAGAATAATGTTCCTAGAGGATGTGGTTGTAAAGTGCTCACAGTAAAACAAATATCAATATCTTACAAGTTCTTACCATGGGGCAGGTGGTGACAGGCAACCAGCGGTGTCAAATAACTACGAAGATTGTGTAAATTATAGAGGCGAAGGTGTCACGATCTTTTGGTGAGATGATAACTATCGATTTGGTGGAGACGACTTTGACGATTCGACTACAAACGTGCACGACGTTCTGCCTTAGCAATCACTAAACCAATCTCCTGAGGTTACTGACGATGCCAGAAGCACGGTCAGCCTGACCATGAAGGTCTATTCCTGCAAGCAATCGAAGAACGAGCAAGAATATGATAAAGCAATCTAAATATTGTGAATATATATGAAGTATTGATAATGGTGGGAATCCGTAAGCGGTCTCGGTCTGGTCGTTGGACACAAACGAAGTACACAAAGTTGCAATGGCTAACTTTTAACTAAAGAAATCCCAAGGAAAAAGCTACTAGATGGATCTACTTATATAGGAGCAAGGGGTGGCGGCCAAGGAGGTGGAAGGACGTCCCAAGGCAGCCTAAAACTAATCCTAGGTCGTACAAGGCTCATGGTGTTGGGGAACGTAGTAATTTCAAAAAATTTCTTACGCACACGCAAGATCATGGTGATGCATAGCAACGAGAGGGGAGAGTGTTGTGTACGTACCCTCGTAGACCGAAAGCGGAAGCGTTAGCACAACGCGGTTGATGTAGTCGTACGTCTTCATGGCCCGACCGATCAAGCACCGAAACTACGACACCTCCGAGTTCTAGCAAACGTTCAGCTCGATGATGATCCCCGGACTCCGATCCAGCAGAATGTCGGGGAAGAGTTCCATCAGTACGACGACGTGGTGACGATCTTGATGTTCTACCATCGCAGGGCTTCGCCTAAGCACCGCTACAATATTATCGAGGATTATGGTGGAGGGGGGCACCGCACACGGCTAAGAGATCAATGATCAATTGTTGTGTCTATGGGGTGCCCCCTGCCCCCGTATATAAATGAGCAAGGGGGAGGAGGTGCGGCCAAGCAAGGGGCGCGCCAGGAGGAGTCCTACTCCCACCGGGAGTACGACTCCCCCCTTTCCATGTTGGACTAGGACTTGGGGGGGAAGGAGAGAGAGA
>NC_041386.1:318815290-318826744 GCF_002162155.2 Triticum dicoccoides | reverse complement strand
CCGTGATTTTGTTGGTGTTCTAGGCTCGCGTCTCTAGCACAGTCTAGCCTAGGACCAGCACAGTACCGTCGTTGAGCGTTTATTCAACTTTGCATCTCTGAATTGATTATTGCTGACCCTTTTTGCTACCATAGTATAAGCCTTCCCAGCTCCACATACATCTACGTCGTGCGTTTGACTCTCCCTGGTAATCGCTCTATCCAAGCTTTGAGAGTTTTGACTACAACGGTTGCCGATCACCGCCTGTTGCTGGGTAAGAACTGGTAAGAATTTGAGTTTTGCTTGACGGATTTGTGACACCCACCACCACCACTTGTTCGTAGTCTGTAGGATCATATTCTTGTGTGTTTCTATTGCTGCTAACCATGCCAGGATCACAAGCCGACGAGATTGACTGGGAGAATTTATCAAACAAGGAGCTTCATGATAAGTTTCAGCAAATGATGACTGAACAAGTGCAAGATGTGCTGAACAATTTTGAAGAGGCCATGGAGAAGATCACTGGCCTTGAGAAGACGTTCGAAACAAAGCTCGATAACAGATTTAATGAATTGCTCGCGCGTCTTCCACCACCACCACCCGCTGCACCTAACGCACCTCTCCAACAACAACAACAACGACTACCTCCACGTCGCGAAATAGACCTTCGCCGAGCGAGCCGTGTTCCTCTTGCATTTGGCCAAACTGTTGGTGCTGCTGTTGATACTTCTGTGGCTCCTGCTACTGCTGTTGCTGGTACCCAGGAGGATGATGAGTATGCGGGTGATTATGAGGATGAGGTTGATCAAAATCAGATCTACGAGCAGCCACCTGCACCACCACCAGCAGGTCGACCTCAGGTATATATTCGTAATGGTAGGCCTGCACCACCACCTCAGGTACGAGATGATGTCCATATTCCTAAACTGAAATTGAATACTCCACCATTTGAGGGTAGATATGTTCCTGATATATATCTTACTTGGGAGTTAGAAACTGAACAATATCCTGAGGAGAGACGAGTTGCTGCTGCTGTTTGTGCTTTCACTAGTTTTGCATGTGTATGGTGGTCTGAACATTGTAGATTATATCCTATTCCAACTACTTGGGCTGCTTTGAAAACTGCTATGCGTACACGTTGGGTTCCACCATATTATCAACGTGAATTGCTTCAAAAATTGCAGCGTTTAAGACAAGGAAAAAATTCTGTAGAAGAATATTATCAGGAATTACAAACTGGCATGATTAGATGTGGTATTGTTGAGGAGAATGAAGCTATGCTTGCACGTTTTCTGGGTGGATTAAATAGAGAGATTCAGACCATTCTAGACTATAAGGAGTATACTAATATCACTCGTTTATTCCATCTTGCTTGTAAAGCTGAACGTGAAGTGCAGGATCGACAAGCATTGGGGCGAACTAACTTTTCTGCAGGCCGACCTTCATCATGGACACCACGGGCATCTTCTACTTCAACTGCACCAGCACCTCCATCAGGTGCCACCTCCAGCCGTGATACAAGAAAACAGGCACAACCACCATTATCTGCCAAGAGCGCACCTGCGAGGCCTACACAGCGTTCTTCTTCTTCCATAGCATCAACAGGGCACACAAGTGATATTATTTGTCGTCGTTGTAAGGGAGGAGGTCATTATGCGAGAGAATGCAAATCTCCGCGTGTGATGATTGCTACCGCGGATGGTGGATATGAGTCCGCTAGTGACTATGATGAGGAGACTTTGGCTCTTATTACACGTGAAGAACATGGTGGAGATGATTCTGATAATGAGACGCAATACATGGCTCCTGAAGACGCTGACAGGTATGAATGTTTAGTTGCTCAACGTGTTTTGAGTGTGCAGATCACACAAGCTGAGCAAAATCAGAGGCACAATTTGTTCCATACCAAGGGAGTTGTGAAGGAACGTTCTGTGCGCGTCATCATAGACGGAGGGAGCTGCAACAACTTGGCTAGCATGGAGATGGTCGAGAAGCTTTCTCTCACCACAAGACCACATCCACATCCTTACTACATCTAGTGGTTCAACAACAGCGGCAAGGTTAAGGTAACACGTACTGTTCGTGTGCATTTTAGTATATCTACATATGCTGATTATGTTGATTGTGATGTGGTACCTATGCAAGCATGTTCCTTATTACTTGGTAGACCATGGCAATTTGATAAAAATTCTGTACACCATGGTAGAAACAATCACTATACTCTTGTTCATAAGGATAAAAATATTACTTTGCTTCCTATGACTCCTGATTCCATTTTGAAAGATGATATTAATAGAGCTAATAAAGCAAAACAGGAGACGAATAAGAGTGAAAATCAGATTGTGGCAAAAGAATTTGAGCAACAAATGAAGCCTAATAATAAACCATCTAGTGTTGCTTCTGAAATTAAATTGAAAAGTGCATGTTTATTTGCCACCAAATCTGATATTGATGAGCTAGATTTCAGCAAATCTGTTTGTTATGCTTTTGTGTGCAAAGAGGCATTATTTTCATTCGAGGACGTGCCTTCCTCTTTGCCTCCTGTTTTCACTAACATTTTGCAGGAGTTCGCTGACGTCTTTCCACAAGACGTGCCACCGGGATTACCGCCTATTCGAGGGATTGAGCATCAGATTGACTTAATTCTCGGTGCTTCACTGCCAAACCGTGCACCATACCGTACCAATCCAGAGGAGACGAAGGAGATTATGCGTCAAGTACAAGAGCTTCTCGACAAAGGTTATATACGCGAATCCCTTAGTCCTTGTGCTGTTCCTATTATTCTAGTGCCGAAAAAGGATGGTACATCACGTATGTGTGTTGATTGTAGAGGCATTAATAATATTACTATTCGTTATCGTCATCCTATTCCTAGGCTAGATGATATGCTTGATGAATTGAGTGGCTCTACAATATTCTCCAAAGTTGATTTACGTAGTGGATACCATCAAATTCGTATGAAATTGGGAGATGAATGGAAAATAGCATTCAAAACTAAGTTTGGATTATATGAGTGGTTAGTCATGCCTTTTGGGTTAACTAATGCACCTAGTACTTTCATGAGATTAATGAACGAAGTTTTACGTGCTTTCATTGGACGATTTGTGGTAGTTTACTTTGATGACATATTGATTTATAGCAGATCTTTCGAAGAACATTTGGAACATTTACGTGTTGTTTTTATTGCTCTACGTGATGCACGTTTGTTTGGTAACCTTGGGAAGTGCACCTTTTGCACCGACCGAGTATCTTTTCTTGGCTATGTTGTTACTCCACAGGGAATTGAAGTTGATAAAGCCAAGATTGAAGCTATTGAGAGTTGGCCGCAACCCAAAACGGTCACACAAGTGAGGAGTTTTCTTGGCCTCGCTGGATTCTATAGGCGTTTTGTGAGAGATTTCAGCACCATTGCTGCACCTCTCAATGAGCTTACAAAGAAAGATGTGCCTTTTCTTTGGGGTACCGCACAGGAAGAAGCCTTCACGGTATTGAAAGATAAGTTGACACATGCTCCTTTACTCCAACTTCCTGATTTTAATAAGACTTTTGAGCTTGAATGTGATGCTAGTGGAATTGGATTAGGAGGTGTGTTATTACAAGATGGCAAACCTGTTGCATACTTTTCTGAAAAATTGAGTGGGCCTAGTCTAAATTATTCTACTTATGATAAAGAATTATATGCTCTTGTTCGGACTTTAGAAACATGGCAACATTATTTCTGGCCCAAAGAATTTGTTATACATTCTGATCATGAATCTTTGAAACATATTAAAAGTCAAGCTAAACTGAATCGTAGGCATGCTAAATGGGTTGAATTCATTGAGACTTTCCCTTATGTCATTAAACACAAGAAGGGAAAAGAAAATGTTATTGCTGATGCATTGTCTCGTCGCTATACTATGCTTTCACAACTTGACTTCAAAATATTTGGTTTGGAGACCATCAAAGATCAATATGTGCATGATGCTGATTTTAAAGATGTAATGCAGAATTGTAAAGAAGGAAGAATGTGGAACAAGTTTGTCGTTAACGATGGATTTGTGTTTCGTGCTAACAAGCTATGCATTCCAGCTAGCTCCGTTCGTCTTTTGTTGTTGCAGGAGGCGCATGGAGGAGGATTAATGGGACACTTTGGCGTGAAGAAGACGGAGGACGTACTTGCTACACATTTCTTTTGGCCAAAGATGAGAAGGGATGTTGAGCGTTTTATTGCTCGCTGCACTACATGTCAAAAAGCTAAGTCACGACTCAATCCTCATGGTTTATATATGCCTTTGCCTGTACCTAGTGTTCCTTGGGAGGATATATCTATGGACTTTGTTTTAGGTTTACCTCGAACAAAGAAGGGGAGGGATAGCATATTTGTTGTCGTGGATAGATTCTCGAAAATGGCACACTTTATACCATGTCATAAAAGCGATGATGCTGTTAATGTTGCTGATTTGTTCTTTCGTGAAATTACTCGCTTGCATGGTGTGCCAAATACTATTGTTTCAGATCGTGATACTAAATTTCTTAGCCACTTTTGGAGATGTTTATGGGCTAAGTTGGGGACTAAACTGCTTTTTAGTACTACTTGTCACCCCCAAACTGATGGACAAACTGAAGTAGTCAATAGAACGTTGTCTACTATGCTTAGGGCTGTTTTGAAGAATAATAAGAAAATGTGGGAGGAATGCTTGCCTCATATTGAATTTGCTTATAATCGTTCATTGCATTCTACTACTAAGATGTGCCCTTTTGAAGTTGTGTATGGTTTCCTACCTCGTGCACCTATTGATTTGTTGCCTCTTCCATCTTCCGAGAAGGTTAATTTTGATGCTAAACAACGTGCTGAATTGATTTTAAAAATGCATGAGTTAACTAAGGAAAACATTGAGCGCATGAATGCTAAATATAAACTTGCTGGAGATAAGGGTAGAAAACATGTTGTGTTTGCACCTGGAGATCTTGTTTGGTTACATTTGCGTAAGGATAGATTTCCTGATTTGCAATATCCAGATTGCAATCTCAGTTTCTTGCTTGTTCTTCGTTTGCTCGCAGGAAACAGACCCTCGTGGTCAGGTTGATCGTGCTCCGGCTTGGTCAATAACCTCTCGGAGTTGGTTTAGCGATTGCTAAGGCGCGACGTCCTCGCACGTTCGTAGTCGGATCGTCAAAGTCGACCTCCACCAAAGCGATATCCATCATCTCATCGAAAGACGGGACACCTTTGCCTCTATCACAACAAGTACCTTTGGAGACACCTGTAGAGCACCTTTATAATCACCCAGTTACGTTGTGACGTTTGGTAGCACACAAAGTGTTCCTCCGGTAAACGGGAGTTGCATAATCTCATAGTCATAGGAACATGTATAAGTCACGAAGAAAGCAACAGCAACAAACTAAACAATCAAGTGCTATGCTAACGGAATGGGTCAAGTCAATCACATCATTCTCCTAATGATGTGATCCCGTTAATCAAATGGCAACTCATGTCTATGGTTAGGAAACATAACCATCTTTGATCAACGAGCTAGTCAAGTAGAGGCATACTAGTGACACTCTATTTGTCTATGCATTGACACATGTATTATGTTTCCGGTTAATACAATTCTAGCATGAATAATAAACATTTATCATGATATAAGGAAATATATAATAACTTTATTATTGCCTCTAGGGCACATTTCCTTCAGTCTCCCACTTGCACTAGAGTCAATAATCTAGATTACACAGTAATGATTCTAACACCCATGAGCCTTGGTGCTGATCATGTTTTGCTCATGGAAGAGGCTTTGTCAGCGGGTCTGCAACATTCAGATCCGTATGTATCTTGCAAATTTCTATGTCTCCCACTTGGACTAAATCCCGAATGAAATGAAGCGTCTCTTGATGTGCTTGGTTCTCTTGTGAAATCTGGATTCCTTCACCAAGGCAATTGCACCAGTATTGTCACAAAAGATTTTCATTGGACCCGATGCACTAGGTATGACACCTAGATCGGATATGAACTCCTTCATCCAGACTCCTTCATTTGCTGCTTCCGAAGCAGCTATGTACTCCGCTTCACATGTAGATCCCTCCACGATACTTTGTTTAGAACTGCACCAACTGACAGCTCCACCGTTTAATGTAAACACGTATCCGATTTGCGATTTAGAATCATCCGGATCAGTGTCAAAGCTTGCATCAACGTAACCATTTACGATGAGTTCTTTGTCACCTCCATATATGAGAAACATATCCTTAGCCCTTTTCAGTTACTTCAGGATGTTCTTGACCGTTGTCCAGTGATCCACTCCTGGATTACTTTGGTACCTCCCTACTAGACTTATAGCAAGGCACACATCAGGTCTGGTACACAGCATTGCATACATGATAGAGCCTATGGCTGAAGCATATGGAACTTCTTTCATATTCTCTCTATCTTCTGCCGTGGTCGGACATTGAGTTTTATTCAACTTTATACCTTATAACATAGGCAAGAACCCTTTCTTTGCTTGATCCATTTTGAACTTCTTCAAAACTTTGTCAAGGTATGTGCTTTGTGAAAGTCCAATTAAGCGTCTTGATCTATCTCTATAGATCTTAATGCCCAATATGTAAGCAACTTCACTGAGGTCTTTCATTGAAAAACTCTTATTCAAATATCCCTTTATGCTATCCAGAAATTCTATATTATTTCCAATCAGTAATATGTCATCCACATATAATATCAGAAATGCTACAGAGCTCCCACTCACTTTCTTGAAAATACAGGCTTCTCCAAAAGTCTGTACAAAATCAAATGCTTTGATCACACTATCAAAGCGTTTATTCCAACTCCGAGATGCTTGCACCAGTCCATAAATGGATCACCGGACCTTGCACACTTTGTTAGCTCCCTTTGGATCGACAAAATTTTCTGGTTGCATCATATACAACTCTTCTTCCAGAAATCCATTCAGGAATGCAGTTTTGACATCCATCTGCCAAATTTCATAATCATAAAATGCGGCAATCGCTAACATGATTCGGACAGACTTAAGCATCGCTACGGGTGAGAAGGTCTCATCGTAGTCAATCCCTTGAACTTGTCGAAAACCTTTCGCAACAAGTCGAGCTTTGTAGACAGTAACATTACCGTCAGCGTCAGTCTTCTTCTTGAAGATCCATTTATTCTCAATTGCTTGTCGATCAACAGGCAAGTCAACCAAAGTCCACACTTTGTTCTCATACACGGATCCCATCTCAGATTTCATGGCTTCTAGCCATTTTGCGGAATCTGGGCTCACCATCGCTTCTTCATAGTTCATAGGTTCATCATGATCTAGTAGCATGACTTCCAGAACAGGATTACCGTACCACTCTGGTGCGGATCTTACTCTAGTTGATCTACGAGGTTCGGTAGTAACTTGATCTGAAGTTTCATGATCATTATCATTAGCTTCCTCACTAATTGGTATAGGTGTCACAGAAACTGGTTTCTGTGATGTACTACTTTCCAATAAGGGAGCAGGTACAGTTACCTCATCAAGTTCTACTTTTCTCCCACTCACTTCTTTCGAGAGAAACTCCTTCTCTAGAAAGGATCCATTCTTAGCAACGAATGTCTTGCCTTCGGATCTGTGATAGAAGGTGTACCCAACAGTCTCCTTTGGGTATCCTATGAAGACACATTTCTCCGATCTGGGTTCGAGCTTATCAGGTTGAAGCTTTTTCACATAAGCATCGCAGCCCCAAACTTTCAGAAATGACAACTTTGGTTTCTTGCCAAACCATAGTTCATAAGGCGTCGTCTCAACGGATTTCGATGGTGCCCTATTTAACGTGAATGCAGCCGTCTCTAAAGCATAACCCCAAAACGATAGCGGTAAATCAGTAAGAGACATCATAGATCGCACCATATCTAATAAAGTTCGATTATGACGTTCGGACACACCATTACGCTGTGGTGTTCCAGGTGGCGTGAGTTGCGAAACTATTCCGCATTGTTTCAAATGTAGACCAAACTCGTAACTCAAATATTCTCCTCCACGATCAGATCGTAGAAACTTTATTTTCTTGTTACAATGATTTTCAACTTCACTCTGAAATTCTTTGAACTTTACAAATGTTTCAGACTTATGCTTCATTAAGTAGATATACCCATATCTGCTTAAATCATCTGTGAAGGTGAGAAAATAACGATATCCGCCATGAGCCTCAACATTCATCAGACCACATACATCTGTATGTATGATTTCCAACAAATCTGTTGCTCTCTCCATAGTACCGGAGAACGCATTTTAGTCATCTTGCCCATGAGGCATGGTTCGCAAGTACCAAGTGATTCATAATCAAGTGGTTCCAAAAGTCCATCAGTATGGAGTTTCTTCATGCGCTTTACACCGATATGACCTAAATGGCAGTGCCACAAATAAGTTGCACTGTCATTATCAACTCTGCATCTTTTGGTTTCAACATTATGAATATGTGTATCACTACTATCGAGATTCATCAAAAATAGACCACTCTTCAAGGGTGCATGACCATAAAAGATATTACTCATATAAATAGAACAACCATTATTCTCTGATTTAAATGAATAACCGTCTCGCATCAAACAAGATCCAGATATAATGTTCATGCTCAACGCTGGCACCAAATAACAGTTATTTAGGTCTAATACTAATCCCGAAGGTAGATGTAGAGGTAGCGTGCCGACTGCGATCACATCAACTTTGGAACCATTTCCCACGCGCATCGTCACCTCGTCCTTCGCTAGTGTTCGCTTAATCCGTAGTCCCCGTTTCGAGTTGCAAATATTAGCAACAGAACCAGTATCAAATACCCAGGTGCTACTGCGAGCTCTAGTAAGGTACACATCAATAACATGTATATCACATATACCTTTGTTCACCTTGCCATCCTTCTTATCCGCCAAATACTTGGGGCAGTTCCGCTTCCAGTGACCAGTCTGCTTGCAGTAGAAGCACTCAGTTTCAGGCTTAGGTCCAGATTTGGGTTTCTTCTCCTGAGCAGCAACTTGCTTGCTGTTCTTCTTGAAGTTCCCCTTCTTCTTCCCTTTGCCCTTTTTCTTGAAACTGGCGGTCTTGTTGACCATCAACACTTGATGCTCCTTCTTGATTTCTACCTCCGCAGCCTTTAGCATTGCAAAGAGCTTGGGAATCGTCTTATCTATCCCTTGCATGTTATAGTTCATCACGAAGCTCTTGTAGCTTGGTGGCAGTGATTGAAGAACTCTGTCAATGACACTATCAACAGGAAGATTAACTCCCAGTTGAGTCAAGTGATTATGATACCCAAACATTTTGAGTATATGTTCACTGACAGAACTATTCGCCTCCATCTTGCAGCTATAGAACTTATTGGAGACTTCATATCTCTCAATCCGGGCATTTGCTTGAAATATTAACTTCAACTCCTGGAACATCTCATATGCTCCATGGCATTCAAAACGTCGTTGAAGTCCCGATTCTAAGCCGTAAAGCATGGCACACTGAACTATCGAGTAGTCATCAGCTTTGCTCTGCCAGACGTTCATAACATCTGGTGTTGCTCCAGCAGCAGGCCTGGCACCCAGCGGTGCTTCCAGGACGTAATTCTTCTGTGCAGCAATGAGGATAATCCTCAAGTTACGGACCCAGTCCGTGTAATTGCTACCATCATCTTTCAACTTTGCTTTCTCAAGGAACGCATTAAAATTCAACGGAACAACAGCACGGGCCATCTATCTACAATCAAACATAAATAAGCAAGATACTATCAGGTACTAAGTTCATGATAAATTTAAGTTCAATTAATCATATTACTTAAGAACTCCCACTTAGATAGACATCCCTCTAATCCTCTAAGTGATCACGTGATCCAAATCAACTAAACCATACCCGATCATCACGTGAAATGGAGTAGCTTTCAATGGTGAACATCACTATGTTGATCATATCTACTATATGATTCACGCTCGACCTTTCGGTCTCAGTGTTCCGAGGCCATATCTGCATATGCTAGGCTCGTCAAGTTTAACCTGAGTATTCTGCATGTGCAAAACTGGCTTGCACCTGTTGTAGATGGACGTAGAGCTTATCACACCCGATCATCACGTGGTGTCTGGGCACGACGAACTTTGGCAACGGTGCATACTCAGGGAGAACACTTTTATCTTGAAATTTAGTGAGAGATCATCTTATAATGCTACCGTCAATCAAAGCAAGATAAGATGCATAAAAGATAAACATCACATGCAATCAATATAAGTGATATGATATGGCCATCATCATCTTGTACTTGTGATCTCCATCTCCGAAGTACCGTCATGATCACCATCGTCACCGGCGCGACACCTTGATCTGCATCGTAGCATCGTTGTCATCTCGCCAATCTTATGCTTCCACGACTATCGCTACCGCTTAGTGATAAAGTAAAGCATTACAGCGCGATTGCATTACGTACAATAAAGCGACAACCATATGGCTCCTGCTAGTTGCCGATAACTCGGTTACAAAAAATGATCATCTCATACAATAAAATTTAGCATCATGTCTTGACCATATCACATCACAACATGCCCCACAAAAACAAGTTAGACGTCCTCTACTTTGTTGTTGCAAGTTTTACGTGGCTGCTACGGGCTTAGCTAGAACTGTTCTTACCTACGCATCAAAACCACAACGACAGTTTGTCAAGTTGGTGCTGTTTTAACCTTCGCAAGGACCGGGCGTAGCCACACCCGATTCAACTAAAGTTGGAGAAACTAACACCCGCCAGCCACCTGTGTGCAAAGCATGTCGGTAGAACCAGTCTCGCGTAAGCGTACACGTAATGTCGGTCCGGGCCGCTTCATCCAACAATACCGCCGAACCAAAGTATGACATTCTGGTAAGCAGTATGACTTATATCGCCCACAACTCACTTGTGTTCTACTCGTGCATATAACATCAACGCATAAAACCAGGCTCTGATGCTACTGTTGGGGAACGTAGTAATTTCAAAAAATTTCCTACGCACACCCAAGATCATGGTGATGCGTAGCAACGAGAGGGGAGAGTGTTGTGTACGTACCCTCATAGACCGAAAGCGGAAGTGTTAGCACAACGCGGTTGATGTAGTCGTACGTCTTCATGGCCCGACCGATCAAGCACCGAAACTACGACACCTCCGAGTTCTAGCAAACGTTCAGCTCGATGATGATCCCCGGACTCCGATCCAGCAGAATGTCGGGGAAGAGTTCCATCAGTACGACGACGTGGTGACGATCTTGATGTTCTACCATCGCAGGGCTTCGCCTAAGCACCGCTACAATATTATCGAGGATTATGGTGGAGGGGGGCACCGCACACGGCTAAGAGATCAATGATCAATTGTTGTGTCTATGGGGTGCCCCCTGCCCCCATATATAAATGAGCAAGGGGGAGGAGGTGCGGCCAAGCAAGGGGCACGCCAGGAGGAGTCCTACTCCCACCGGGAGTACGACTCCCCCCTTTCCATGTTGGACTAGGACTTGGGGGGGGA
>NC_041386.1:318747380-318814969 GCF_002162155.2 Triticum dicoccoides | reverse complement strand
GGTAACATCCCGGTACTCCGGTAAAATGCCGATTTCACCCGGAACACTTCCGATGTCCAAACATAGGCTTCCAATATATCAATCTTCATGTCTCGACCATTTCGAGACTCCTCGTCATGTCCGTGATCACATCTGGGATTCCGAACAACCTTCGGTACATCAAAACATATAAACTCATAATGAAACTGTCATCATAACGTTAAGCGTGCGAACCCTACGGGTTCGAGAACAATGTAGACATGACCGAGACACGTCTCCGGTCAATAACCAATAGCGGAACCTGGATGCTCATATTGGCTCCTACATATTCTACGAAGATCTTTATCGGTCATACTGCATAGCAACATACGTTGTTCCCTTTGTCATCGGTATGTTACTTGCCCGAGATTCGATCGTTGGTATCTTAATACCTAGTTCAATCTTGTTACCGGCAAGTCTCTTTACTCATTCTGTAATACATCATCCCGCAAATAACTCATTAGCTGCAATGCTTGCAAGGCTTAAGTGATGTGCATTACTGAGAGGGCCTAGAGATACCTCTCCGACAATCGGAGTGACAAATCCTAATCTCGAAATACGCCAACCCAACAAGTACCTTCGGAGACACCTGTAGAGCACCTTTATAATCACCCAGTTACGTTGTGATGTTTGGTAGCACACAAAGTGTTCCTCCGGTAAACGGGAGTTGCACAATCTCATAGTCATAGGAACATGTATAAGTCATGAAGAAAGCAACAACAACAAACTAAACGATCAAGTGCTATGCTAACGGAATGGGTCAAGTCAATCACATCATTCTCCTAATGATGTGATCCCATTAATCAAATGACAACTCATGTCTATGGTTAGGAAACATAACCATCTTTGATCAACGAGCTAGTCAAGTAGAGGCATACTAGTGCCACTCTGTTTGTCTATTTATTCACACATGTATTATGTTTCCGGTTAATACAATTCTAGCATGAATAATAAACATTTATCATGATATAAGGAAATATATAATAACTTTAGTATTGCCTCTAGGGCACATTTCCTTCACATGGGCCCAAGTGGAGGTGGTGCAACACCTTTGGACTTGTTGTTTGACTCTGATTCTGCTGCAGCGTCAGATTGTTTCGTCGATATCTCAATGCTCCGGACGAATTTGAAGGTGATTCCAATTGGGTTGGAAAGAGCACGAAATCTACTTTCCAACAAAAAATCACCCAATTTGGAGTCCGTATTAAAAAGTTGTTGACGTTTTGAGTCAGGTATGTCTGTGCAGTCCGAATCTGAATCTAGAAAGTGAGAGATTTGGACTCTATCTTCTCTTGGCCCAAAAGTGACGTGAGAGGACTTTTTGAACAGAACCTAAACTTCTCCTTTTCCCTTATCTTCATATGTGGATTGTACAAATGTCCCATACACCTACAATTAGGCAAAACACAAAAGTGTGTGAAGTATTTTTGTTCTGGATAACATAAATAGATTATTGAATAGTTTGCACTAGAAATCACCTGACAAATATGCATGTATGCAATATTTTTGGTCGTATACAAGGTAGTCATGTCCTCATCATCCCCCCTTCTTGAAAACAAAGCTGTCCTCGGCGTTGCTTAATCTAAAATGTGGCTAACAAAAGAGACAAGGTGTACATGTTGTATATGTACATGTCATCCATTTTTACTTCCCTTGATTTTTGCACATATGACACATGTATACATGAGTAACTTTCATAGTTCATAAAATCTAAAGCCAAAAAATTATCACAAGAAGTAGAAGGCATGAAAATATTGCAACTTAGTTTGCACATATAAGTGAAGCTCTTATTCATTTCAAAAGATTGACAATGTTCATCATTAAACCATCCCAACATTGGTGAATAAACCTTACTTGCATCAAATTTACATGCTACAACATGCTTAAATAAGCAAACATGCAATAAGTCATTCAACATAGAATCATCACCAAGATTAGAGGCCATATCAAAATGATTAAACATTGGTTCTTTTGCATCAACATTTAATTCAATGGGTGCACTCAAATTTGTTGACATTTCAGTTATTTGATCACATGACGCATTCATGACAGTAACAAGATTCTCTAAAATAGGTGGTGTGCTCAAATCAACATGTAACTCAACACATGATGCATTCAAGTTAACTAGGCATGCATCATTCTCACGTGAAGTTATATCATCAATACCTTTATTATTACCTTGTCGCAAAGACGTAGCTGATGTAGGTACGGACGTTGACAATGTACCATACTCTTGAGATGATGTCGCGCTCACAATCCGAGGTGGGGCTGCTCTAGTAGGTGCATCGGTGGAGGAACCAACCGGCGGTGATGAGCATGAACTGGAATAGTAGTTGTTGTTGTCACCCAATGCATCGTCCTGTATCTGTCTCTCAAAGGTACAAGCACGAACATACATACCAGTAATGCAACGAGGAATATACTGAAATCTTGCCTGAATATCATGATTCAAACCACCAAAAAATCTATCCATTCTATCATCCTCAGATTCTTCTAAGTCACAATGATGCATATAAGATTTGAACTCTTGGTAGTAAGCATGAATAGTGTTGTTGCCTTGTTTAAATTGTTCAAATTTGCGAAGCAATTCACGACGATAGTAAGGAGGGAAAAATTGTTGTCTCAATACATATTTCAAATATTTCCAAGTTGTGGGTTGGTTATCAATGTTTTTCTTACAATGCACACTCCACCAAACAGAAGTGAAACCAGTAAATGCTCTAGTGGCAGCTCGCACTCGCTCAAGTTCAGAAAAGTCATGGTGACTAAAAACTTGTTCTACTTCAAGCTCCTGATACAGACACCGCAAGTACTCTTATGGTTCCTTCATTACTGCCAAGTAAAATATTTCCTAGGCGAGAGGCTGGTTATGGAAAAACGATGCAGAAGTATGTGATTCCGGCTCTACGTCAAAGGAGGGTGTCGCATTCAACAAATCAAAGAGGTATATTAGGCTCCCTGCCTTCATGTACTATCCAAGGCATGCAAAAGCCAGCATTCAGGGATCCAAGTATCACCAGGATTGTAATTGAAGAGATGCCAGCTAATTTAATCCCTTCGGATGAAGTGGAGCCTTGCTTTAGAACCCCAAGCAACTACTACAAGTTTAGCCAGAAAAGCAAGCTTACGTGAAGGTCTCCTAGTTTTATTATGATGTATTTTTTATCCCGTTGAGTGTTTTCTTGTATTTTCATTGAGTCCCGTCCGTGTCGTGATGTGAGTCTGTAGCGACCCGACCCGAATGGATCAAGTCTCTGTGCTTAAGTGTCATCCCTGGATCGGTATGTTGACACACACAGTACTCGAGGATTTATAACAGAGGTAAATCACATGTATAAGTAACGTAAAATACTATTACCTCAATCCAAATAGCGGAAGTAACAAGGTTGTGGATTCCCATCAACACCAACGGCAAAGTTGAGTGTAGAAATCGTAACCCTAACGTATCACTTACTCGTCGTAAGATTCCTGCAACATGAGACGTTGCAGCCACAAAGGGTCAGTACATTGAATGTACTGGCAAATTCACACCATAGAGAGAAATGATGAACAATGGCTATCACTACATGCATATTTGGCTGGTGGAAAAGCTCTATGGTTATAGTTTTGCGTAAAGCCAATTTTTCCCTACTGCAAGGGAATAAATTTTATTTAACTATCATGGTGGTTGTTGAACATTGAGAATGGTTGACAGCATTCTCAATCCCAATTAAGTAACATCATTATACCCAACAAAATTATTTAAAGTCACATGATGAGATTCAGATGATAATCCAGGTACTAGATACTCAAGTTGTCCATAACCGGGGACACGGCTAATCATGATTAGTTTATACACTCTGCAAAGGTTTGCGCACTTTTCCCCACAAGACCCGATCTCCTCCGTTGGATTTCTCGCACTACATGGTGCTTGAGAAACGGATGACCGAGACATAGTCTTTCAGAAGCGTTTGCACCTTACGATGGGTAGACCGTACCACCTACTACCCCTACATCTGCTAGTCTACCACTGTAAGAGTTCACACGACTTAATCAACTATGCTAGAGCCCATAATAGCTTGTGGCTGCACACGGAAGTTTCTAGCATGAAAAATCTCATGATCCCTTTGAGCCTGGGTGGCGGTCCATAAAAAAAACAGGCAATCCTGGTCTACCCAGGTGCCTAGACAGGCAATACTAGAATAACCAGGTGCCTCAATCCACCCATATGTGTGTTTAAGTTGCCACCTTAAGTAAACCATTAATTAACAATCTCACATCTGTCATGAAATACTCTCAAACCCAATCCACGTCTACGAGCATAGCATGGCAACGAAAGCATAACGTAATAGTAACTCCCAAGGTTTGAATGCAGGGCAACAGGTTCCTACCTCATCAACTACTTCCGAATACCCACATGTTATTAATCCTACTCATGCAATGATTGAGGGTTGTAACTAATGCATAAAAACTGGGTATGAAAAGGGATATGATCAAAGTGTGAACTTGCCTGCAATGTTGATGAAGATGATTCACACTCAAAAATCTTGATAGATCTACTCGTCACACTCCGGTCAATCTATCGTAAGCAAGCAATAGTAACCATACATAAGCAATCACTCAAAAGATCAGAAAGATCGAAGAAGTCGATTCGGAAAACATCAAAACCAAGCAAATAGCTCTTGCAACATAAAACAATTTCTAACAGTACCAAAATTATATGAATTTGGCCTTATCAGAAAGTTTAGGTCAAGGGCTTTGATTTGCAAAAAGAATCAACTGAAACGGAGCTACGAAACTCAAGTTATGATCAAACGAAGTTTGAATTCAAATCTGATCTAATTCCAATTTTAAACTCTTCAAAGACATGTTTGAGTTGGATTAATTGATAGAGGAGATCATAACGAAGAAGTGGGCGTTGGTTTCGTTGGATTTGGACAAACGAGTAAAAAGTTATGGCTATTTGAAAAATCAGGGCCAAGTTGTTTTACGGAAGAAAAAAAATAGATACAGGCTAGGGTCTAATGTATAAATACGTAGACTAATTGATAATCTAATTACTTTATCGTATTAGTCTAAAAAAATAATAAACTACGAAAGTATAAGAAGAAAAAAAAATAAAGAGAGATACCTTTATAAGGCAGACAAAAGATGACTTTGGACAGAAGAGAAAAATTCTAGAAGTCGCGCCGGAGAGGAGAAATATATTTTTCTTCAATGAATCTAGTCAAACCAAAATATTGATTTAACCCGAATCAGATGATTTTTGAAGGCTCTATGGGTCTATATTTATTGGTGGAAAAGAGGTTTAGAGGTTAAAGGCTAGGCAATGTGGGAGTAAACATAGACGAAAAATATACGAAACAGACAAGAAAAGAGACGGATGGGCCTAAAGGCCTTCGGCCGGCCGCGCGCACGCTGCGGTGCAGTTTTTTTTAGAAAATTCGGCCTAAGATAAAAAAAGAAAAAAAACTAAAAAGGCTGGCTGGGCCTGGCCCATATAGGATAAAGAAGAAAAATAAAAATAGGGCGCCCGCTGGTACTATGATGCGCACGTGGGCGACAGTTAGTTTCAGGCGCACGCGTAGTTTTTTTTAAACAGAATGGGATAAACTAAAAAACAAAAATAAAAATAAAACTTTATATAGGCATATTATATATCAAAATTTTCAGAAAAAGATTTTATACGACTTGAACATTTTTCTAGCATTAAATAAAACACACACAAATTCTAATAATTCAAAGAGTGCTACTGGTCTAATAAAATCCAACAAAAATCATTTTAAAAAATATCAAAATGATTTCAAATTTATTTCTCTCCAATTTTCTGTTGTAGGGAATCATGTTACCCTAATTTCCATATATTTTATTTTTTGAGAAAAATAATTTGAATAAACTCAAATAACTCCAAATTGAAAATAACTTCAAAAGAACTTTGAATTTAATTCTTTGAAACTCCCAACTCATATTTCATATAATTTGAAGAAGTCATTTTATCTTCTCCCATGAAAATCATTGAGCTGCATGAAGTTTATGAATTGAAATATTTCCAAATGAAATTCAATTATTTCCAAATACCCTTTCATTTAATTTAAATGGAAGAAGTCATATCATCTTCGCTCAAGGGTTTTGTATTTGAAAATAATTTGAATTCATGGAGATCGGAAAGCAAATATGAAAGTTTGGGAAAGTCCTTTTATTCCCTCTCATTTAACTTTCAAAAAGTTTTGAATTCACTCACTTTCAGACAATCAATCAAACAATCAATCAAATCTATCTATTTATTATAACATTCCAAAGTTTAGAATTTTGGGATGTTACAAACCTACCACCCTTAAAATGAATGTCGTCCTCGAAATTCGGAGAAGCTAGAAAGAAATAGGTTAGGTTCGGGGTCTTCTCAAAATCCATCGATCGTCTCCGGGGTCTCGGGTGCTACCACCCTTAGAAACGTTGTTACGGTCCCATCAATACTCATATACTCCATCCTTATTTTTGACAGGGCCGGTCTTCTCAGATTTTTAGTATAATTCCTTTCTCTGGGCTCTTCCGGTAACGGCATAACCTTTTCCTCAATTCTTCTGTACTTTCATCTTGGTAAGGTTATTCCGAGACTGGGTCTTCTTAGCTGACGGGTCTGGCGCCAATACTTAACAACTATCGATATCTCATGGTGGTCAAGCATTTATGGTTTCTCCTGCAGGAAATGGGTCTGGTTGATCCTCACCGTATAACCTACGGTTGGCAAAACTGCCTTGTACAAGGGAAAAATTCCTATACCATTCTAAGGCTTAAACAATGATAGAGGCGGAGGTGTCCCGTCTTTCGATGAGATGGTGGATTTCGCTTTGGTGGAAGTCGACTTTGACGATCCGACTACGAACGTGCGAGGACGTCGCGCCTTAGCAATCGCTAAACCAACTCCGAGAGGTTATTGACCACGCCGGAGCACGATCAACCTAACCACGAGGGACTGTTTCCTGCGAGCAAACGAAGAACAAGCAAGAAACTAAGACTGCAATCTGGATATTGCGAATATAAGATGAAAGCTTTATTGATCAAGGTGGGGTTCTGTGACGCCTTTGTCTGGTCGTTGAACACAAACGAAGTACGCGAAGTTGCAGCTATGGCAAACTTTTAATCTAAACAAAACCCCAAGTCTAAACGATGCCCTAAGGGCTGTATATATGGAGGAAGAGGGGGGAATTTCGTGGCCCTTGGTGGAGGGGTCCGAAATCAACCCTATCTCTTGTTTCCCCACACATACGGACTCTAAAAATAGCCTATACTTATGTATTTCGAAATTACATGGGCCTGGCCCAATAATAAGGTGACGCGGCACCTAAAATAGCCTCGGGACGAAATTTATGAAGTGGCATCTTGTATATTTCGTCCAAGGCTTCATGCACCCATTATGGTGGCTTCAAAGTCCTGAAATCATCATTTGTAACTCCGTTCTTGTTCCCCTTGCGCATGCCATCATCTCCATGCTTGTTCTTGCTCCAATGTTCATCCTTCTCCAAGCTAGGCCCTTCATTTGTAAGCAAAACAAATGTATCCAATTTAGGCAGCATCATATTCTCATGAACATTAGAATCATTACCAAGAAACGAAAGTACCTGGTAATTTAGTTGGCGTGCACGAGCTCTAGTAATTGGTCCAGTATGTATAGCAGCAGGGGCTGTGGGTGTAACAATTGTATTGATGTCCTCATCATCCTCCCCTTCTTGAAATGAAGTCGTCCTCGACGGAAGTTCATCTACCTCACCCAAATAAGGCTTCAAATCTGCAATGTTAAAAGTGGGACTAACCCCAAAATCTGCAGGCAGCTCAAGTTTATATGCATTATCATTTATTTTCTCTAACACCTTAAAGGGACCATCAGCACGTGGCATTAACTTTGATTTGCGCAAATCAGGAAATCTATCCTTACGCAAATGTAACCAAACAAGATCTCCAGGTGCAAACACAACATGTTTTCTACCCTTATCTCCAGCAAGTTTATATTTGGTTCCCTTATGTCATTAAACACAAGAAGGGAAAAGAAAATGTTATTGCTGATGCATTGTCTCGTCGCTATACTATGCTTTCACAACTTGACTTCAAAATATTTGGTTTGGAGACCATCAAAGATCAATATGTGCATGATGCTGATTTTAAAGATGTAATGCAGAATTGTAAAGAAGGAAGAATGTGGAACAAGTTTGTCGTTAACGATGGATTTGTGTTTCGTGCTAACAAGCTATGCATTCCAGCTAGCTCCGTTCGTCTTTTGTTGTTGCAGGAGGCGCATGGAGGAGGATTAATGGGACACTTTGGCGTGAAGAAGACGGAGGACGTACTTGCTACACATTTCTTTTGGCCAAAGATGAGACGGGATGTTGAGCGTTTTATTGCTCGATGCACTACATGTCAAAAAGCTAAGTCACGACTCAATCCTCATGGTTTATATATGCCTTTGCCTGTACCTAGTATTCCTTGGGAGGATATATCTATGGACTTTGTTTTAGGTTTACCTCGAACAAAGAAGGGGAGGGATAGCATATTTGTTGTCGTGGATAGATTCTCGAAAATGGCACACTTTATACCATGTCATAAAAGCGATGATGCTGTTAATGTTGCTGATTTGTTCTTTCGTGAAATTATTCGCTTGCATGGTGTGCCAAATACTATTGTTTCAGATCGTGATACTAAATTTCTTAGCCACTTTTGGAGATGTTTATGGGCTAAGTTGGGGACTAAACTGCTTTTTAGTACTACTTGTCACCCCCAAACTGATGGACAAACTGAAGTAGTCAATAGAACGTTGTCTACTATGCTTAGGGCTGTTTTGAAGAATAATAAGAAAATGTGGGAGGAATGCTTGCCTCATATTGAATTTGCTTATAATCGTTCATTGCATTCTACTACTAAGATGTGCCCTTTTGAAGTTGTGTATGGTTTCCTACCTCGTGCACCTATTGATTTGTTGCCTCTTCCATATTCGGAGAAGGTTAATTTTGATGCTAAACAACCTGCTGAATTGATTTTAAAAATGCATGAGTTAACTAAGGAAAACATTGAGCGTATGAATGCTAAATATAAACTTGCTGGAGATAAGGGTAGAAAACATGTTGTGTTTGCACCTGGAGATCTTGTTTGGTTACATTTGTGTAAGGATAGATTTCCTGATTTGCGCAAATCAAAGCTAATGCCACGTGCTGATGGTCCCTTTAAGGTGTTAGAGAAAATAAATGATAATGCATATAAACTTGAGCTGCCTGCAGATTTTGGGGTTAGTCCCACTTTTAACATTGCAGATTTGAAGCCTTATTTGGGTGAGGAAGATGAACTTCCGTCGAGGACGACTTCATTTCAAGAAGGGGAGGATGATGAGGACATCAATACAATTGTTACACCCACAGCCCCTGCTGCTATACATACTGGACCAATTACTAGAGCTCGTGCACGCCAACTAAATTACCAGGTACTTTCATTTCTTGGTAATGATTCTAATGTTCATGAGAATATGATGCTGCCTAAATTGGATACATTTGTTTTGCTTACAAATGAAGGGCCTAGCTTGGAGAAGGATGAACATTGGAGCAAGAACAAGCATGGAGATGATGACATGCGCAAGGGGAACAAGAACGGAGTTACAAGTGATGATTTCAGGACTTTGAAGCCACCATAATGGGTGCATGAAGCCTTGGACGAAATATACAAGATGCCACTTCATAAATTTCGTCCCGAGGCTATTTTAGGTGCTGCGTCACCTTATTATTGGGCCAGGCCCATGTAATTTCGAAATACATAAGTATAGGCTATTTTTAGAGTCCGTATGTGTGGGGAAACAAGAGATAGGGTTGATTTCGGACCCCTCCACCAAGGGCCACGAAATTCCCCCCTCTTCCTCCATATATACAGCCCTTAGGGCATCATTTAGACTTTGGGTTTTGTTTAGATTAAAAGTTCGCCATAGCTGCAACTTCGCGTACTTCGTTTGTGTTCCACGACCAGACAAAGGCGTCACAGAACCCCACCTTGATGAATAAAGCTTTCATCTTATATTCGCAATATCCAGATTGCAATCTCAGTTTCTTGCTTGTTCTTCGTTTGCTCGCAGGAAACAGACCCTCGTGGTCAGGTTGATCGTGCTCCGGCGTGGTCAATAACCTCTCGGAGTTGGTTTAGCGATTGCTAAGGCGCGACGTCCTCGCACGTTCGTAGTCGGATCGTCAAACTCGACTTCCACCAAAGCGATATCCATCATCTCATCGAAAGACGGGACACCTTTGCCTCTATCAAGCTAGGCCCTTCATTTGTAAGCAAAACAAATGTATCCAATTTAGGCAGCATCATATTCTCATGAACATTAGAATCATTACCAAGAAACGAAAGTACCTGGTAATTTAGTTGGCGTGCACGAGCTCTAGTAATTGGTCCAGTATGTATAGCAGCAGGGGCTGTGGGTGTAACAATTGTATTGATGTCCTCATCATCCTCCCCTTCTTGAAATGAAGTCGTCCTCGACGGAAGTTCATCTTCCTCACCCAAATAAGGCTTCAAATCTGCAATGTTAAAAGTGGGACTAACCCCAAAATCTGCAGGCAGCTCAAGTTTATATGCATTATCATTTATTTTCTCTAACACCTTAAAGGGACCATCAGCACGTGGCATTAACTTTGATTTGCGCAAATCAGGAAATCTATCCTTACGCAAATGTAACCAAACAAGATCTCCAGGTGCAAACACAACATGTTTTTTACCCTTATCTCCAGCAAGTTTATATTTAGCATTCATGCGCTCAATGTTTTCCTTAGTTAACTCATGCATTTTTAAAATCAATTCAGCACGTTGTTTAGCATCAAAATTAACCTTCTCCGAAGATGGAAGAGGCAACAAATCAATAGGTGCACGAGGTAGGAAACCATACACAACTTCAAAAGGGCACATCTTAGTAGTAGAATGCAATGAACGATTATAAGCAAATTCAATATGAGGCAAGCATTCCTCCCACATTTTCTTATTATTCTTCAAAACAGCCCTAAGCATAGTAGACAACGTTTTATTGACTACTTCAGTTTGTCCATCAGTTTGGGGGTGACAAGTAGTACTAAAAAGCAGTTTAGTCCCCAACTTAGCCCATAAACATCTCCAAAAGTGGCTAAGAAATTTAGTATCACGATCTGAAACAATAGTATTTGGCACACCATGCAAGCGAATAATTTCACGAAAGAACAAATCAGCAACATTAACAGCATCATCGCTTTTATGACATGGTATAAAGTGTGCCATTTTCGAGAATCTATCCACGACAACAAAATATGCTATCCCTCCCCTTCTTTGTTCGAGGTAAACCTAAAACAAAGTCCATAGATATATCCTCCCAAGGAACACTAGGCACAGGCAAAGGCATATATAAACCATGAGGATTGAGTCGTGACTTAGCTTTTTGACATGTAGTGCATCGAGCAATAAAACGCTCAACATCCCATCTCATCTTTGGCCAAAAGAAATGTGTAGCAAGTACGTCCTCCGTCTTCTTCACGCCAAAATGTCCCATTAATCCTCCTCCATGCGCTTCCTGCAACAACAAAAGACGAACGGAGCTAGCTGGAATGCATAGCTTGTTAGCACGAAACACAAATCCATCGTTAACGACAAACTTGTTCCACATTCTTCCTTCTTTACAATTCTGCATTACATCTTTAAAATCAGCATCATGCACATATTGATCTTTGATGGTCTCCAAACCAAATATTTTGAAGTCAAGTTGTGAAAGCATAGTATAGCGACGAGACAATGCATCAGCAATAACATTTTCTTTTCCCTTCTTGTGTTTAATGACATAAGAGAAAGTCTCAATGAATTCAACCCATTTAGCATGTCTACGATTCAGTTTAGCTTGACTTTTAATATGTTTCAAAGATTCATGATCAGAATGTATAACAAATTCTTTGGGCCATAAATAATGTTGCCATGTTTCTAAAGTCCGAACAAGAGCATATAATTCTTTATCATAAGTAGAATAATTCAGACTAGGCCCACTCAATTTTTCAGAAAAGTATGAAACGGGTTTGCCATCTTGTAATAACACACCTCCTAATCCAATTCCACTAGCATCACATTCAAGCTCAAAAGTCTTATTAAAATCAGGAAGTTGGAGTAAAGGAGCATGTGTCAACTTATCTTTCAATACGGAGAAGGCTTCTTCCTGTGCGGTACCCCAAAGAAAAGGCACATCTTTCTTTGTAAGCTCATTGAGAGGTGCAGCAATGGTGCTGAAATCTCTCACAAAACGCCTATAGAATCCAGCGAGGCCAAGAAAACTCCTCACGTGTGTGACCGTTTTGGGCTGCGGCCAACTCTCAATAGATTCAATCTTGGCTTTATCAACTTCAATTCCCTGTGGAGTAACAACATAGCCAAGAAAAGATACTCGGTCGGTGCAAAAGGTGCACTTCCCAAGGTTACCAAACAAACGTGCATCACGTAGAGCAATAAAAACAGCACGTAAATGTTCCAAATGTTCTTCCAAAGATCTGCTATAAATCAATATGTCATCAAAGTAAACTACCACAAATCGTCCAATGAAAGCACGTAAAACTTCGTTCATTAATCTCATGAAAGTACTAGGTGCATTAGTTAACCCAAAAGGCATGACTAACCACTCATATAATCCAAACTTAGTTTTAAATGCTGTTTTCCATTAATCTCCCAATTTCATACGAATTTGATGGTAGCCACTACGCAAATCAACTTTGGAGAATATTGTAGAGCCACTCAATTCATCAAGCATATCATCTAGCCTAGGAATAGGATGACGATAACGAATAGTAATATTATTAATGCCTCTACAATCAACACACATACGTGATGTACCATCCTTTTTCGGCACTAGAATAATAGGAACAGCACAAGGACTAAGGGATTCGCGTATATAACCTTTGTCGAGAAGCTCTTGTACTTGACGCATAATCTCCTTCGTCTCCTCTCGATTGGTACGATATGGTGCACGGTTTGGCAGTGAAGCACCGGGAATTAAGTCAATCTGATGCTCAATCCCTCGAATAGGCGGTAATCCCGGTGGCACGTCTTGTGGAAAAACGTCAGCGAACTCCTGCAAAATGTTAGTGACAGCAGGAGGCAAAGAGGAAGGCACGTCCTCGAATGAAAATAATGCCTCTTTGCACACAAAAGCATAGCAAACAGATTTGCTGAAATCTAGCTCATCAATATCAGATTTGGTGGCAAATAAACATGCACTTTTCAATTTAATTTCAGAAGCAACACTAGATGGTTTATTATTAGGCTTCATTTGTTGCTCAAATTCTTTTGCCACAATCTGATTTTCACTCTTATTCTTCTCCTGTTGTGCTTTATTAGCTCTATTAATATCATCTTTCAAAATGGAATCAGGAGTCATAGGAAGCAATGTAATATTTTTATCCTTATGAACAAGAGTATAGTGATTGTTTCTACCATGGTGTACAGAATTTTTATCAAATTGCCATGGTCTACCAAGTAATAAGGAACATGCTTGCATAGGTACCACATCACAATCAACATAATCAGCATATGTAGAGATACTAAAATGCACACGAACAGTACGTGTTACCTTAACCTTGCTGTTGTTGTTGAACCATTGGATGTAGTAAGGATGTGGATGTGGTCTTGTGGTGAGAGAAAGCTTCTCCACCATCTCCATGCTAGCCAAGTTGTTGCAGCTCCCTCCGTCTATTATGACGCGCACAGAACGTTCCTTCACAACTCCCTTGGTATGGAACAAATTATGCCTCTGATTTTGCTCAGCTTGTGTGACCTGCACACTCAAAACACGTTGAGCAACTAAACATTCATACCTGTCAGCGTCTTCAGGAGCCATGTATTGCGTCTCATGATCAGAATCATCTCCACCATGTTCTTCACGTGTAATAAGAGCCAATGTCTCCTCATCATAGTCACTAGCGGACTCATATCCACCATCCGTGGTAGCAATCATCACACGCGGAGATTTGCATTCCCTCGCATAATGACCTCCTCCCTTACAACGACGACAAATAATATCACTTGTGTGCCCTGTTGATGCCATGGAAGCTTTATTGATCAAGGTGGGGTTCTGTGACGCCTTTGTCTGGTCGTTGAACACAAACGAAGTACGCGAAGTTGCAGCTATGGCAAACTTTTAATCTAAACAAAACCCCAAGTCTAAACGATGCCCTAAGGGCTGTATATATGGAGGAAGAGGGGGGAATTTCGTGGCCCTTGGTGGAGGGGTCCGAAATCAACCCTATCTCTTGTTTCCCCACACATACGGACTCTAAAAATAGCCTATACTTATGTATTTCGAAATTACATGGGCCTGGCCCAATAATAAGGTGACGCAGCACCTAAAATAGCCTCGGGACGAAATTTATGAAGTGGCATCTTGTATATTTCGTCCAAGGCTTCATGCACCCATTATGGTGGCTTCAAAGTCCTGAAATCATCATTTGTAACTCCGTTCTTGTTCCCCTTGCGCATGCCATCATCTCCATGCTTGTTCTTGCTCCAATGTTCATCCTTCTCCAAGCTAGGCCCTTCATTTGTAAGCAAAACAAATGTATCCAATTTAGGCAGCATCATATTCTCATGAACATTAGAATCATTACCAAGAAACGAAAGTACCTGGTAATTTAGTTGGCGTGCACGAGCTCTAGTAATTGGTCCAGTATGTATAGCAGCAGGGGCTGTGGGTGTAACAATTGTATTGATGTCCTCATCAAACAAGGTTTTGATCGTCGTCTCTCTACTATAGGTAAGTCAATCAGATTTACCATCCCATATAGCAAGGCGAATAATAAGAGTAAGTCGGTATGGTGATCAATCCATCCCGCACCCAAATCATTACCTTGTATACAGTTTAGCGAATCTCGCATTCTAACACTCGGTCATCCTCACAAGCATTGTAGAATTTCTCTTGTCGATGAACTGGGTTCGGATAAATCCATGGATTCTGCAAGCCAAACAACCATCTATCATTCCTTCACCACTCTCAGGTTTGCGTAAACTCCTATAAGATCGTCTATCGATAAACATCGTATCTTCCTCCGGGGTTTTTCCTTCAGCAAGAGTGTGCTTGCTTCTTGGCAGGTCCTGTGGCCTGTGGGTTATGGCCCATCTCATCACTTGTAGTCCTTGAACTTATCATCGGGCAACTGATCATTATTCCAACTTCCAACTTCTAGATCCCTAGCATACTTAAAATCCATCCAATTGTATCGTCTCCCTTCCTTCTATTTGTACAAGACTAAGACGTGATTACTCAAACTCATCATGGAATTTCCATTGATCCATATTTCCAACATCATACCTCCTTTATATCCAATAGTAATTTATCTCTTCATCCTCGTGGGATATCCCACATACCGAGATAAAAACTTATACTTATGGAGTCCATATTCCACATCATTATCCTTTCTAGGGTCAAGCGTCCTTACAGGGGAATATTGGCCATCTCTGCATGGCACTTCTTCAACTGGGAAACGTGAAACACATCATGAACCCCTGACAGTCCTTCGGGTGACTCCAACTTGTTGTCCACTTCTCCCATACGCTCCAAAACTCGGTATGGTCCTATAAATCTCGGGGCTAACTTTCCCTTAACTCCAAATCGCTTAACTCCTCGCAAAGGGGCACACGAAGACATGCTCTGTCTCCAATTTCATAGACTACCTCCTTGCATTTTTAAGTCTGCATATCTCTTCTGCCTGGACTGAGCTACCTTCAGTCTATCTCGAATCAACTTAACATTCTCTTCTGACTCCTTGATCAACATTTGGTCCAAACAACTAACGGTCTCCAACTTCATCCCACACACTCTTGGGGTATCACACATATCGAGACAAAACTCGTATTCATTTTGTCTGAAATTCACTCAGTGGAGTATCCTTATCTTTTCCAGGGGTCAAGGGTTCTTACAGGGTACTACCACCCTTAAAATGCACAAATCTTCCATAGACCATATTTCTCATATCCTCAAAATGGCCAAAATTCTTCTTCATAGAGTAACAACTCATAAAATCCATGTTAGTACCAACGATGCTACTTTATTCATTCTCAAATGATTACTATCTATTGCTCCTCCATTACATGTCTAAACTCAACACCTCAATATAAAAGAAAATGTTCTCACTTCTACTACTCCATTTCTTTTGTTGCAAACTCAACTACCTAGCACAAGTTTCCTTCTCCTTGGGGCATTCTCTGGCAAATTGCCCTGCTCCATTACAACTAAAACGTATTACTTCTGACAAGTATCAAGGTTTCCTTTTTGGGCAATTGTTGAGGTAGTGCCCTGACTCCTTGCACCTATAATAGGTGATATGACTCAGGTCCTTCCTGGAATCCAATCTGCTTCTCTTCCTGGACCTTTCCATGCCAATCATGGCTTCTATTTCTTGTGGGTCATATTCTACTTCCTCTGTCGGGAATTATACTAGATCCCCATTCAAACAATTTTGGGAGATGTGTCCTTCTTCTCCACATGAATAGCAAGACTTAGTGCAGGGTTTACTTAGGTCTTCTTTAGGCGTGTCCTCCATCTCTTCCTTCATCACAACTTCTTCTAAAATTTCCATGAGGGCTCCTTTCATTACTTCTTTCTTCTGCTGGATGGTTCGTTGTACCATGGGGTAAATGTGACACTGAGCAGGATAGTGGGTAGTCCCTTCACACAAGAAACAAGTAATCTGCCTAATTGGGCATTCTTCAACTGGGTGACTTCCTTCACAATTAGGGCATTCATCCTTGTGTTCTTTATGGGTGTGTCCGATTTCTCCACAAATCTTGCATGCACAAGGTTTCTTCATGTCCTTTCTATAAGGCTTCAACTTCTGGGAAACAAGCCGAGACTTTGGCAGAGTCAACTTAAATTCTTTCCAAGTGGTCACTCCTTGCCATCCATTGATGGTTTGGTACATCCTCCACCAAGTAGCAGCACCTCTTTCAAAGCACTGAAGAGCATGCTGGGTCATATCCTTTCCGACTATAGGGTTATTCTCCATGTTCCGAATCCATCGGTCCGTCTCCAATTGACTTATCGGTCCAGAAAATATAAGCTCATCTTCATTCATCCTCTATTGGGTCCATGGGTTTGGGGTGAGATAAGAGAGATAGAGAGGGATACACACAATACAAACAAAAGTTTTGAAAAGACATATTTTATTTGTGGCCGTCGGGAAAAACATCAAACAAATGACAGCTCACAAACGTCGCATCTAACGTAGGTGTAATACAGGGGTTTGGTCTTCTAAAGGTCAATAAATCTTCAACATCTCCAAACTCTTCAAGCCTTGTTCATGCCTCCAATGGCTTCTTCTGATCGTGCTTGTCCTTCTCAAGTTCTTTTGCCAGATCATCTCCGTTGACGTGAAATCTCTCGTGACATCCTTTAATACTCCGGAGTTGTATTTCAAACTTCTAGGTTTCAACATCCTTGGCATGAACCATGGTCTAGTTCCTGACGAATCTCTGTTTTCTCGAGGTTGTAGCTCCTCCAGCTTGGCTACTTTCAGCTTTTGGTTCATGAGTTCTTCACGAAATACTTCCTTGTCAAAATACTGCTTCTTGTAGGTCCATCTTAACTTCTTGATGTAACACTCCAGATCCTGGTGATACACTAGCTAAGGTTAACTTCACCTCTTGCTGATAGACGCTCCATCAGCCTTCTACCATCCAATCCTTCCATGCATATGCATGCTTAACTCAGCACGGTGACAATAGCATAAGGGGGTGATGACATAATGGATAACCATGTTTCTGCTCTTGTCATTCCCATGAGCTATCTCTCCATAGTTGATATCTCCTGCCTAAGAGTTCTCTTTGACAAAACTTCGAGTTCTCATGCTCCTTGTTTGAGTCTTTCTCTGATACACCTTGATCTCAGGTATTGACAACTTCCATAGTCTGCCAAGTTCCATAAGGGTAGCCTTCCTAGGTCATACAAATCTGGGAATTCTTCAGAGCCTTCAAATTCTACTTGTCTTCGGTCTTCAACCATTGTAGTTTCCATTATTCAGATACACGGAAAATACTCTTCATTCCGAAGTGGTCTTAGTTGTCCAATATCTTGTACTTCTTGGAGTGGTCTCGTCAGTCGAATCTTCATGAGGTCAAAAGGGAAAAGTGGGTATGGTCTCACTAAAGGGAATTTTTGAATAAGCTCAGAAGAGAAGAGAGGTAAAAGGTCTTTTTGAAAAGTAAAGTTTTAGAGAAAGATCTTTCCTATGGGATTGCCAGTTTCTAGGGTCACGTCCTACAGTCAACATGTGCTCTGATACCATCTTGTAGCGACCCAACCCGAATGGATCAAGTCTCTGTGCTTAAGTGTCATCCCTGGATCGGTATGCTGACACACACAGTACTCGAGGATTTATAACAGAGGTAAATCACATGTATAAGTAACGTAAAATACTATTACCTCAATCCAAATAGCGGAAGTAACAAGGTTGTGGATTCCCATAAACACCAACGGCAAAGTTGAGTGTAGAAATCGTAACCCTAACGTATCACTTACTCGTCGTAAGATTCCTGCAACATGAGACATTGCAGCCACAAAGGGTCAGTACATTGAATGTACTGGCAAATTCACACCATAGATAGAAATGATGAACAATGGCTATCACTACATGCATATTTGGCTGGTGGAAAAGCTCTATGGTTATAGTTTTGCGTAAAGCCAATTTTTCCCTACTGCGAAGGAATAAATTTTATTTAACTATCATGGTGGTTGTTGAACATTGAGAATGGTTGACAGCATTCTCAATCCCAATTAAGTAACATCATTATACCCAACAAAATTATTTAAAGTCACATGATGAGATTCAGATGATAATCCAGGTACTAGATACTCAAGTTGTCCATAACCGGGGACACGGCTAATCATGATTAGTTTATACACTCTGCAGAGGTTTGCGCACTTTTCCCCACAAGACCCGATCTCCTCCGTTGGATTTCTCGCACTACATGGCGCTTGAGAAACGGATGACCGAGACATAGTCTTTCAGAAGCGTTTGCACCTTACGATGGGTAGACCGTACCACCTATTACCCCTACATCTGCTAGCCTACCACTGTAAGAGTTCACACAACTTAATCAACTATGCTAGAGCCCATAATAGCTTGTGGCTGCACACGGAAGTTTATAGCATGAAAAATCTCATGATCCCTTTGAGCTTGGGTGGCGGTCCATAAAAAAACAGGCAATCCTGGTCTACCCAGGTGCCTAGACAGGCAATCCTAGAATAACAAGCTGCCTCAATCCACCCAGATGTGTGTTTAAGTTGCCACCTTAAGTAAACCATTAATTAACAATCTCACATCTGTCATGAAATACTCTCAAATCCAATCCACGTCTACGAGCATAGCATGGCAATGAAAGCATAACGTAATAGTAACTCCCAAGGTTTGAATACAGGGCAATAGGTTCCTACCTCATCAACTACTTCCGAATACCCACATGTTACCAATCCTACTCATGCAATGTTTGAGGGTTGTAACTAATGCATAAAAAACTGGGTATGAAAAGGGATATGATCAAAGTGTGAACTTGCATGCAATGTTGATGAACATGATTCACACTCAAAAATCTTGATAGATCTACTCATCACACTCCGGTCAATCTATTGTAAGCAAGCAATAGTAACCATACATAAGCAATCACTCAAAAGATCAGAAAGATCGAAGAAGTCGATTCGGAAAACATCAAAACCAAGAAAATAGCTCTTGCAACATAAAACAATTTCTAACAGTACCAAAATTATATGAATTTGGCCTTATCAGAAAGTTTAGGTCAAGAGCTTCGATTTGCAAAAAGAATCAACTCAAACCGAGCTACGAAACTCAAGTTATGATCAAACGAAGTTTGAATTCAAATCTGATCTAATTCAAATTTTAAACTCTTCAAAAACATGTTTGAGTTGGATTAATGGATAGAGGAGATCATAACGAAGAAGTGGGTGTTGGTTTCGTTGGATTTGGACAAACGAGTAAAAAGTTATTTGAAAAATCAGGGCCAAGCTGTTTTACGGAAGAAAAAAATTAGATACAGGCTAGGGTCTAATGTATAAATACATAGACTAATTGATAATCTAATTACTTTATCGTATTAGTCTAAAAAATAATAAACTACGAAAGTATAAGAAGAAAAAAAACAAAGAAAGATACCTTTATAAGGCAGACAAAAGATGACTTTGGAGAGAAGAGAAAATTTCTAGAAGTCGCGCGGGAGAGGAGAAATATATTTTTCTTAAATGAATCTAGTCAAACCAAAATATTGACTTAACCCGAATCGGATGATTTTTGGAGGCTCTATGGGTCTATATTTATTGGTGGAAAAGAGGTTTAGAGGTCAAAGGCTAGGCAATGTGGGACTAAACGTAGATGAAAAATATACAAAACAGACAAGAAAAGAGATGGATGGGCCTAAAGGCCTTCGGCCGGCCGCGCGCACGCTGCGGTGCAGTTTTTTTTGGAAAATTCGGCCCAAGATAAAAAAAAGAAAAAAAACTGAAAAGGCTGGCTGGGCCTGGCCCATATAGGATGCGCCCGCTGGTACTATGATGCGCACGTGGGCGACAGTTAGTTTCAGGCGCGCGCGCAGTTTTTTTAAACAGAATGCGATAAAATAAAAAACGAAAATAAAAATAAAACTTTATATAGGCATATTATATATCAAAATTTTCAGAAAAACATTTTGTACGACTTGACCATTTTTCTAGCATTAAATAAAACGCACACAAATTCTAATAATTCAAAGAGTGCTACTGGTCTAATAAAATCCAACAAAAATCATTTAAAAAAATATCAAAATGATTTCAAATTTATTTCTCTCCAATTTTCTGTTGTAGGGAATCATGTTACCCTAATTTCCATATATTTTATTTTTGGAGAAAAATTATTTGAATAAAACTCAAATAACTCCAAATTGAAAATAACTTCAAAAGAACTTTGAATTTAAATCTTTAAAACTCCCAACTCATATTTCATATAATTTGAAGAAGTCATTTTATCTTCTCTCATGAAAATCATTGAGCTGCATGAAGTTTATGAATTGAAATATTTCCAAATGAAAATCAATTATTTTCAAATACCCTTTCATTTAATTTAAATGGAAGAAGTCATATCATCTTCGCTCAAGGGTTTTGTAGATCGGAAAGAAAATATGAAAGTTTGGGAAAGTCCTTTTATTCCCTCTCATTTGACTTTCAAAAAGTTTTGAATTCACTCACTTTCAGACAATCAATCAAACAATCAATCAAATCTATCTATTTATTATAACATTCCAAAGTTTAGAATTTTGGGATGTTACAGAGTCGGGCTTAGCCCAAGTTGCCTGCGTGCATCTATAAATAAAGGTCATATGGCCATGTAAAAGGAGGTTTTTTAGTTTTATAGGAAATACTCAGAAAACACATCTAATGGATGCGCCACATTTATGCTCTTGCGTCCCTCGTTAGGGTTTGATATTGCATCGTGTTTCGGCGGCGTTGATCGTCAAGACACAAGCGCCGTTTTGGTTCTAGCAATTCTGCAAGGGTCAATCCACTCTGCATTCTTTTACCCTCCAGTTCTACTAGTTCACGATCTTTGTCTGCCTAATTACTCCGTCGCCATCGCAGCCGCTAATCACCATTAGCTTAATCCCTCCATCTATCCTAGTACTACTACACCATGTGTGTACTTCTGATTAATCCACTATATTTCATCTAGCTACTACATACGCCTGCAAGCATTTCCTATCATCTGTTGTTTTACGTTCCTTGCTACCAACCCCAGTGCTACCTGTCTGTGCGTGCGGTGAAAGATCGGGCCACCCAAAAATTCATCTCAATGCTACTTGAGGCATATCAGCTCCCAAGCTAGATAAATAGCAGGATTAAATTTACCCTCAAATGACGGTAAAAAGATAACCTGACCATGTGCTTGTGTGTGTTGTCCCAACTCTCGTGATGGTGAAGATGTGTCCGTCGTCCAAGAACTTCTATCTCCGGAACCCATCATGATTAGTAGACACAAGAAACAAAATTCGAGAATAATGTTCCTATGAGCTACTAGGATGTGGTTGTAAAGTGCTCACATTAAAGCAAATATCAATATCTTACAAGTTCTTACCATGCGGCAGGTGGTGACAGGCAACCAGCGGTGTCAAATAACTCCGAAGATTGTGTAAATAATAGAGGCGAAGGTGTC
Source organism: Triticum dicoccoides (assembly GCF_002162155.2). Taxonomy (NCBI): domain Eukaryota; kingdom Viridiplantae; phylum Streptophyta; class Magnoliopsida; order Poales; family Poaceae; genus Triticum; species Triticum dicoccoides. The sequence continues at coordinate 318,792,761 of NC_041386.1, read as the reverse complement.
CCGATCTTACGATGAGATGATAACTATCGATTTGGTGGAGACGACTTTGACGATCCGACTACAAACGTGCACGATGTTGCGCCTTAGCAATCGCTAAACCAATCTCCTGAGGTTACTGACGATGCCAGAAGCACGGTCAGCCTGACCGCAAAGGTCTATTCCTGCAAGCAATCGAAGAACGAGCAAGAATATGATAAAACAATCTGAATATTGCGAATATATATGAAGTATTGATAATGGTGGGAATCCGTAAGCGGTCTCGGTCCGGTCGTTGGACACAAACGAAGTACACGAAGTTGCGATGGCTAACTTTTAACTAAACAAATCCCAAGGAAAATGCTACTAGATGGATCTACTTATATAGGAGCAAGGGGTGGCGTCCAAGGAGGTGGAAGGACGTCCCAAGGCAGCCTAAACCAACCCTAGGTCGTACAAGACTCATGGGCCCAAGTGGAGGTGGTGCAACACCTTTGGACTTGTTGTTTGACTCGGATTCTGGTGCAGCGTGAGATTGTTTCGTCGATATCTCAATGATCCAAACGAATTTGAAGGTGATTCCAATTGGGTTAGAAAGAGCACGAAATCTACTTTCTAACAAAAAAATCACCCAATTTGGAGTCCGTATGAAAAATTTGTTGACGTTTTGAGTAACGTATGTCTGTGCAGTCCGAATCTGAATCCAGAACGTGAGAGACTTGGACTCTATCTTCTCTTAGCCCAAAAGTGACGTGAGAGAACTTCTTGAACAGAACCTAAACTTCTCCTTTTCCCAAAAGGCTCAGACGGGCTTGGAAAAAGGATGAATAGATCTAACTTTTTTTTGTGGCTTTTCCTTGGACAATAGGTAAGAAAATAAATCTAATCTAGGAAAAACTGGAAATTCTCACCGAGCAACCTGAAAACTGATACCACTTGATAGAGGCGAGGGTATCCCGATCTTTCTATGAGATGATAACTATGGATTTGGAGGAGACGACTTTGACGATCCGACTACAAACATGCAATGACGTAGCGCCTTAGCAATCGCTAAACCAACTCCGAGAGGTTATTGACCACGCCTGAGCACAATCAACCTGACCACGAAGGTCTATTCCTGCACACAATCAAAGAACGAGCAAGAATATGATAAAGCAATCTAAATATTGCGAATATAGATGAAGTATTGATAAAGGTGGGGATCCGTAAGCGGTCTTGGTCTGGTCGTTGGACACAATCGAAGTACACGAAGTTGCAATGGCTAACTTTTAACTCAACAAATCCCAAGGAAAAAGCTACTAGATGGATCTACTTATATAGGAGCAAGGGGTGGAGACCAAGGAGGTGGGAGGACGTCCCAAGGCAGCCTAAAACTAACCCTAGGTCGTACAAGGCTCATGGGCCCAAGTCGAGGTGGTGCAAAACCTTTGGACTTGTTGTTTGACTCGGATTCTGCTACAGTGTCAGATTGTTTCGTCAATATCTCAATGCTCCGGACGAATTTGAAGGTGATTCCAATTGGGTTGGATAGAGCACAAAATCTAATTTCCAACAAAAAAATCACCCAATTTGGAGTCAGTATGAAAAAGTTGTTGACGTTTTGAGTCAGGTATGTATGTGCAGTCCGAATCTGAATCCAGAACGTGAGAGACTTGGACTCTATCTTCTCTTGGCCCAAAAGTGACGTGAGAGAACTTTTTGAACATAACCTAAACTTCTCCTTTTCCCTTATCTTCATATGTGGATTGTACAAATGTCCCATACACCTACAATTAGACAAAACACAAAAGTGTGTGAAGTATTTTTGTTCTGGATAACATAAATAGATTATTGAATAGTTTGCACTAGAAATCACGTGACAAATATGCATGTATGCAATATTTTTGGTCGTATCCAAGGTAGTCATGTCCTCATCAGTCAAGCGGTTCCAAGGGGAACGTACGTATACACGGTGTAGAAATATGTGGAGCTGGGTTGGCTATATATGGTAGCAAAAGATTAGCAATAATCAATCAAGAGATGCAATGTTGAATAAACGCTCAACGACAGTACTGTGATGGTCCTAGGCTAGACCGAACTAGAGACGCGAGCCTAGAACACTAATGAGGTCACGTCATAGCACAACTAGCATCAATGAAGGATACTAAGTAGCTCTGGACAGCAAGATATAAGTGAAGATCAAAACGGTAGTAAAGATAATGATGTGAAACAACAGCCAAGCAGGATATATCAACAACTTTATCTCCAACTTTCCTCTGGAAAAGTTTGTGCCAATTTTTTGATAATTTTTTTCAAAAATGGTATTGGCTCAAGCTTTCAAACCGATGAGGACATCAATACCATTGTTACACCCACAGCCCCTGCTGCTATACATACTGGACCAATTACTAGAGCTCGCGCACGCCAATTGACTTATCAAGTACTTTCGTTTCTTGGTAACGATTCTAATTTTTATGAGAATATGATGCTGCCTAAATTGGATACATTTATTTTGCTTACAAATGAAGGGCCTAGCTTGGACAAGAAAGATGAACCTTGGAACAAGTTCAAGCATGGAGATGATGGCATGCGCAAGGGGATCTAGAACTGAGTTACAAGTGATGATTTTAGGACTTTGAAGCCACCATAAGGAGTGCATGAAGCCTTGGACGAAATACACAAGATGCCACTTCATAAATTTCGTCCAGAGGCTATTATAGGTGCTGCGTCACCTTATTATTGGGCCAGGCCCATGTAATTTCGAAATACATAAGTATAGGCTATTTTTAGAGTACGTATGTGTGGGGAAACAAGAGATAGACTTGATTTCGGACCCCTCCACCAAGGGCCACGAAATTCCCCCCTCTTCCTCCATATATACAACCCTTAGGGCGTCGTTTAGACTTTGGGTTTTGTTTAGGTTAAAGTTCACCATAGCTTAACTTCGCGTACTTCGTTTGTGTTCAACGACCAGACAAAGGTGTCACAGAACCCCACCTTGATCAATAAAGCTTTCATCTTATATTCGCAATATCCAGATTGCAATCTTAGTTTCTTGCTTGTTCTTCGTTTGCCTGCAAGAAAAAGACCTTTGTGGTCAGGTTGATCGTACTCCGGCGTGGTCAATAACCTCTCGGAGTTGGTTTAGCGATTGCTAAGGCGCGACGTCCTCACACGTTCGTAGTCGGATCGTCAAAGTCGACTTCCTCGAAAACGATAGCCACCATCTCATCGAAAGACGGGACACCTTTGGCTCTATCAAGTGGTATCAGATTTCCAGGTTGCTCGGTGAGATTTTACAGTTTTTCGTAGTTTAGACCGAGTCTGTTCTTCATACCTCTAGTCCACGAAAAAGCCAACAAAAATTAGGGTTAGTTCATCCTGTCCGAACCAATCTAAGCCTTTGCATAATCTTTTCTGTATTTGCTTTGTTGAATTTGCGGTTGCATCGTCGTGTCAAGTTGCTGGTCTTAGCATCTAGTCCTTTAGAGTTTCGAGTTCTGTTCACAGGTTGTCACGTCGCCGCTGCCATATATCACCACCGCATCATCATCATCATCACTGTTGCCATATACCACCACCACACCAACTTCATCGTCGCTGCCATATTCACCACCAATTCGAGTCCATATACGCCACCACATATCCGCCGCCATCATGCCAATCCGAGTCCACCTGCAACATATATCCGCCACCAGTCCAGTTTCCACCAGATTCATCGCCGCCACCAGTCCGAGATTCCACCAGATTCATCCCTGCCACCAGTCCTAGTCCGACTCCAGTCATTGTTGCTTTTGTTTTCAATTTCCAGATCACGCGATACTCCGAGTCGTGACAGAGTAGGACTCCCCAACTTTCGTGCACCCGCAGAAGAAAAATAGTTCCAAACTCAAAAAAAAACTAAGTCTCGAAAATTCTGGCTAGGCAGTTTTTAGACCATTTGTAGACTTTTTCGAAAAAAAATTGTTGCGGAAGCAACAAAAAAGGAAAAAAAGCGCAAAAAAGTGAAAAAAAGAAAAAAAAAATCAGAGCGTGCTCCTCCCTTGTTTACATGCAGCGCCGTGAGTTTGTTAGTGTTCTTGGCTCGCGTCTCTAGCACGGTCTAGCCTAGGACCAGCACAGTACCGTCGTTGAGCGTTTTTTCAACTTTGCATCTCTGAATTGCTTATTGGTGACCTCTTTTGCTACCATATTATAAGCCTTCCTAGCTCCACATACATCTACGTCGTTCGTTTGACTTTCCCTGGTAATCGCTCTATCCAAGCTTTGAGAATTTTGACTATGATGGTTGCCGATCACTGCCTACTGCTGGGTAAGAACTGGTAAGAATTTGAGATTTGCTTGACGGATTTGTGACACCACCACCACCTCTTGTTAGTAGTCTATAGGATCATATTCTTGTGTGTTTCTATTGTTGCTAACCATGGCAGGATCACAAGCCGATGAGACTGACTGGGAGAACATGACGAATAAGGAGTTGCATGATGAATTTCAGCAAATGATGAGTGGACAGGTGCAAGATGTGCTAAACAGATTTGAAGAGGCCATGGAGAAGATAGATGGCATGGAGAAGACATTCGAAACAAAGCTCGATAACATGTTTAATGAATTGCTCGCGCGTCTTCCACCACCACCACCGGCTGCACCTAATGCACCTTTACAACAACAACAACAACAACAACAACAACAACAACAACAACAACAACAACAACAATAACAACAACAACGACTACCTCCACATCGCGAATCAGCCCTCCGCCGAGCGAGCCATCTCCCTATTGCACCTGGCCAAACTGTTGGTGCTGCTGTTGATACTTCTGTGGCTCCTGCTGCTGATGCGGAGGAGGATGATTTTGCGGGAGATTACGAGGATGAGGTTGATCAAAATCAGAACTACGTGCCACCACCAGCACCGCAACCACCAGGTCGTCCACATGCAAATAATGGCAATGGTAGGCTCACTCTCAGGTACGTGATCATGACCATCTCCCTAAACTGAAATTGAATATTCCACCATTTGAGGGTAGATATGTTCCTGATATATATCTTACTTGGGAGTTAGAAACTGAACAACGATTTACATGTTTACAATATCCCGAGGAGCGACGTGTTCCTGCTGCTGTTTGTGCTTTCACTAGTTTTGCATGTTTTTGGTGGTCTGAGCATTGTAGATTATATCCTATTCCAGCTACTTGGGCTGCTTTGAAATATGCTATGCGTACTCGTTGGGTTCCACCATATTATCAATGTGAATTACTTCAAAAATTGCAGCGTTTAAGACAAGGAAATTTTTTTTGTAGAAGAATATTATCAGGAATTACAAACTGGCATGATTAGATGTGGTATTGTTGAGGAGAATGAAGCTATGCTTGCACGTTTTATGGGTGAATTAAATAAAGAGATTCAGACCATTCTAGAGTATAAGGAGTATACTAATATCACTCGTTTATTCCATCTTGCTTGTAAAGCTGAACATGAAGTGCAGGATCGACACGCATTGGCGCGAACTAACTTTTCTGCAGGTCGATCTTCATCATGGACACCACGTACATCCTCTACTTTCATTGCACCAGCACCTCCATCAGGTGCCACCTCCAGCCGTGATACAAGAAAGCAGACACAACCACCACTATCTGCCAAGAGCGCACCTGCTGGGCTTGCGCAGAGTTCTGCTTCTTCCATGGCATCAACAGGGCACACAAGTGATATTATTTGTCGTCATTGTAAGGGAGGAGGTCATTATGCGAGAGAATGCAAATCTCCGCGTGTGATGATTGCTACCGCGGATGGTGGATATGAGTCCGCTAGTGACTATGATGAGGAGACTTTGGCTCTTATTACACGTGAAGAACATGGTGGAGATGATTCTGATCATGAGACGCAATACATGGCTCCTGAAGATGCTCACAGGTATGAATGTTTAGTTGCTCAACGTGTTTTGAGTGTGCAGGTCACACAAGCTGAGCAAAATCAGAGGCACAATTTGTTCCATACCAAGGGAGTTGTGAAAGAACGTTCTGTGCGCGTCATCATAGATGGAGGGAGCTGCAAAAACTTGGCTAACATGGAGATGGTGGAGAAGCTTTCTCTCACCACAAGACCACATCCACATCCTTACTACATCCAATGGTTCAACAACAGCGGCAAGGTTAAGGTAACACGTACTGTTCGTGTGCATTTTAGTATCTCTACATATGCTGATTATGTTGATTGTGATGTGGTACCTATGCAAGCATGTTCCTTATTACTTGGTAGACCATGGCAATTTGATAAAAATTCTGTACACCATGGTAGAAACAATCACTATACTCTTGTTCATAAGGATAAAAATATTACTTTGCTTCCTATGACTCCTGAATCCATTTTGAAAGATGATATTAATAGAGCTAATAAAGCAAAACAGGAGACGAATAAGAGTGAAAATCAGATTGTTGCAAAAGAATTTGAGCAACAAATGAAGCCTAATAATAAACCATCTAGTGTTGCTTCTGAAATCAAATTGAAAAGTGCATGTTTACTTGCCAACAAATCTAATATTGATGAGCTAGATTTCAGCGAATCTGTTTGCTATGCTTTTGTGTGCAGAGAGGCATTATTTTCATTCGAGGACGTGCCTTCCTCTTTGCCTCCTGCTGTCATTAACATTTTGCAGGAGTTCGCTGACGTCTTTCCAGAGGACGTGCCACCGGGATTACCACCTATTCGAGGGATTGAGCATCAAATTGACTTAATTCCCGGTGCATCATTACCCAACCGTGCACCATACCGTACCAATCCAGAGGAGACAAAGGAGATTACGCGTCAAGTACAAGAACTGCTCGACAAAGGTTATATACGCGAATCCCTTAGTCCTTGTGATGTTCCTATCATTTTAGTGCCAAAAAAGGATGGTACGTCACGTATGTGCATTGATTGTAGAGGCATTAACAATATTACTATTCGCTATCGTCATCCTATTCCTAGGCTAGATGATATGCTTGATGAATTGAGTGGCTCTACAATATTCTCCAAAGTTGATTTGCGTAGTGGATACCATCAAATTCGTATGAAATTGGGAGATGAATGGAAAACAACATTTAAAACTAAGTTTGGATTATATGAGTGGTTAGTCATGCCTTTTGGGTTAACTAATGCACCTAGTACTTTCATGAGGTTAATGAACGAAGTTTTACGTGCTTTCATTGGACGATTTGTGGTAGTTTACTTTGATGACATATTAATTTATAGCAAATCTTTGGAGGAACATTTGGAACATTTACGTGTTGTTTTTGTTGCTCTACGTGATGCATGTTTGATTGGTAACCTTGGAAAGTGCACCTTTTGCACCGACCGAGTATCTTTTCTTGGCTATGTTGTTACTCCACAGGGAATTGAAGTTGATAAAGCCAAGATTGATGCTATTGAGAGTTGGCCGCAGCCCAAAACAGTCACACAAGTGAGGAGTTTCCTTGGCCTCGCTGGTTTCTATAGGCGTTTTGTGAGAGATTTCAGCACCATTGCTGCACCTCTCAATGAGCTTACCAAGAAAGATGTGCCTTTTCTTTGGGGTACCGCACAGGAAGAAGCCTTCTCGGTATTGAAAGATAAGTTGACACATGCTCCTTTACTCCAACTTCCTGATTTTAATAAGACTTTTGAGCTTGAATGTGATGCTAGTGGAATTGGATTAGGCGGTGTGTTATTACAAGATGGCAAACCTGTTGCATACTTTTCTGAAAAATTGAGTGGGCCTAGTCTGAATTATTTTACTTATGATAAATAATTATATGCTCTTGTTCGGACTTTAGAAACATGGCAACATTATTTATGGCCCAAAGAATTTGTTATACATTCTGATCATGAATCTTTGAAACATATTAAAAGTCAAGCTAAACTGAATCGTAGACATGCTAAATGGGTTGAATTCATTGAGACTTTTCCTTATGTCATTAAACACAAGAAGGGAAAAGAAAATGTTATTGCTGATGCATTGTCTCGCCGCTATACTATGCTTTCACAACTTGACTTCAAAATATTTGGTTTGGAGACCATCAAAGATCAATATGTGCATGATGCTGATTTTAAAGATGTAATGCAGAATTGTAAAGAAGGAAGAATGTGGAACAAGTTCGTCGTTAACGATGGATTTGTGTTTCGTGCTAACAAGCTATGCATTCCAGCTAGCTCCGTTCGTCTTTTGTTGTTGCAGGAGGCGCATGGCGGAGGATTAATGGGACACTTTGGCGTGAAGAAGACGAAGGACGTACTTGCTACACATTTCTTTTGGCCAAAGATGAGACGGGATGTTGACCGTTTTATTGCTCGCTGCACTACATGTCAAAAAGCTAAGTCACGACTCAATCCTCATGGTTTATATATGCCTTTGCCTATACCTAGTGTTCCTTGGGAGGATATATCTATGGACTTTGTTTTAGGTTTACCTCGAACAAAGAAGGGGAGGGATAGCATATTTGTTGTCGTAGATAGATTCTCGAAAATGGCACACTTTATACCATGTCATAAAAGCGATGATGCTGTTAATGTTGCTGATTTGTTCATTCGTGAAATTATTCGCTTGCATGGTGTGCCAAATACTATTGTTTCAGATCATGATACTAAATTTCTTAGCCACTTTTGGAGATGTTTATGGGCTAAGTTGGGGACTAAACTGCTTTTTAGTACTACTTGTCACCCCCAAACTGATGGACAAACTGAAGTAGTCAATAGAACGTTGTCTACTATGCTTAGGGCTGTTTTGAAGAATAATAAGAAAATATGGGAGGAATGCTTGCCTCATATTGAATTTTCTTATAATCGTTCATTGCATTCTACTACTAAGATGTGCCCTTTTGAAGTTGTGTATGGTTTCCTACCTCGTGCACCTATTGATTTGTTGGCTCTTCCATCTTCAGAGAAGGTTAATTTTGATGCTAAACAACGTGCTGAATTGATTTTAAAAATGCATGAGTTAACTAAGGAAAACATTGAGCGTATGAATGCTAAATATAAACTTGCTAGAGATAAGGGTAGAAAACATGTTGTGTTTGCACCTGGAGATCTTGTTTGGTTACATTTGCGTAAGGATAGATTTCCGGATTTGCGCAAATAAAAGTTAATGCCACGTGCTGATGGTCCCTTTAAGGTGTTAGAGAAAATAAATGATAATGCATATAAACTTGAGTTGCCTGTAGATTTTGGGGTTAGTCCCACTTTTAACATTGCAGATTTGAAGCCTTATTTGGGTGAGGAAGATGAACTTCCGTCGAGGACGACTTTATTTCAAGAAGGGGAGGATGATGAGGACATCAATACAATTGTTACACCCACAGCCCCTGCTGCTATAAATACTGGACCAATTACTAGAGCTCGTGCACACCAACTAAATTACCAGGTACTTTCGTTTCTTGGTAATGATTCTAATGTTCATGAGAATATGATGCTGCCTAAATTGGATACATTTGTTTTGCTTACAAATGAAGGGCCTAGCTTTGAGAAGAGTGAACATTGGATTAAGAACAAGCATGGAAATGATGGCATGCGCAAGGGGAACAAGAACGGAGTTACAAGTGATGATTTCAGGACTTTGAAGCCACCATAATGGGTGCATGAAGCCTTGGACGAAATATACAAGATGCCACTTCATAAATTTTGTCCCGAGGCTATTATAGGTGCTGCGTCACCTTATTATTGGGCCAGACCCATGTAATTTCGAAATACATAAGTATAGGCTATTTTTAGAGTCCGTATGTGTGGGGAAACAAGAGATAGGGTTGATTTCGGACCCCTCCACCAAGGGTCACGAAATTCCCCCCTCTTCCTCCATATATACAGCCCTTAGGGCATCGTTTAGACTTTGGGTTTTGTTTAGATTAAAAGTTCGCCATAGCTGCAACTTCGCGTACTTCGTTTGTGTTCAACCACCAGACAAAGGCGTCACAGAACCCCACCTTGATCAATAAAGCTTTCATCTTATATTCGCAATGTCTAGATTGCAATCTCAGTTTCTTGCTTGTTCTTCGTTTGCTCGTAGGAAACAGACCCTCATGATCAGGTTGATCGTGCTCCGACGTGGTCAATAACCTTGCATGTTCGTAGTCGGATCGTCAAAGTCGACTGCCACCAAAGTGATATCCATCATCTCATCGAAAGACGGGACACCTTTGCCTCTATCAGCTTGAAGGGGTTAAAGCGGACACAAGGACGCAAGAGAGTTTATACTAGTTCGGCCCCTTCGATGAAGGTAAAAGCCTACGTCTAGTTGTGATGGAATTGATGGGGTTTTGATGACTAGGGAGCAAACAAGCTTCGCCTATGTCTCGAGTTGTTGTCTGTTCTCTGAACCGCCGCCGGGTCGTCCCCTTATATACACGGGTGACTCTCGTTGGCTTACGGAGTCCTAATACCGGCTCATAGATGTGTCCGGTTTGGTCTCTTCTTATTCCTAACTTACAATACAGGTTAACTACTAACGCCGGTTTACGACTGCAGGCCTTGAGCCGACCATGGGCCTTGAGCCCTCCTCTGTCTTCCTGGGCTTTAACTTACTTAACTACTGACGAAGTTAACCCGGCCCAGATAGGACGGTTTACGCCCAGTAGTAATATCCCCAACATTAGGCCCCAGATTGATTTGAACGGGTTCATGTCAATCCTTTAATAAAAGCTTCATTTTCAACATCTTCTTATAAATTGGTAAACCGCCATGATGTCATCTTCTCTGATTGCTGTAAACCGGAGTGACGTCACCTGTCATAACGAAGCTATCCATTATGCTTATTTGTTTAATAGATCGGCGGAAATCGAGGCAACAGCTCCGTTTTGTGTCCCCTTGATTGCCGCGCCTGACTCATGTTCTTTCGCCTTATAAATAGGACCGAAGGGTCATTTCTTTTCTCCTTCCGTGCCTTCTTCATCTTCCTCGCGTCGCCAGCCTCGGAGCTCCGCCGCCGCCGTCGACCTCTGCCTCATCCTTGGCCACTGCATCAACCTGAGCGTACCAGAACATCGCGGCAACCTTCCGCATCTTCCTCAGCTCCGGTAAATCTTCTATCTTTTCCCCCGCAGATCTGGCCTAGGGTTTTGCCGTTCTTCAGTGTTCATCGTCTGCCTCTTGCTCATACAATAGATCTTTAGATGAATCCGCAACTCTTTATTCTGGGCAATGATAGTTGTTTGACCTTCGCCTTTACTTATGCATCTCAAACCATGGGTCTATATGAACATTTTGCTCATTGGTTCGGTACTGCTCCTTTGAACCTCTAAGTTTTTATCTCTTCTCTGAACTTGCTTCAGATCCAATGCTGTAAAGAAATCTTGTGAAACCTGTTTGTGCGTATTTGTCCATCTGCAATCTCAGCTTTTCAATGTTTAGATCAGGCGGTTTAACCTTATAGAAAATTTTCCAAACCGGTATATGCCATTAGTCCCCTTGTTGAACCGCCAGATGTTGGTTGCTTCATGAAACTCCGGTTCAAATAGTTCTGTCTCCGGTTTAATAGTGCCCATACCAACGTACCTTGATCAAATGCATTTTTGAACCGGGATCTTCTACCTTGTAGATTCCATCATGGCCAAGCAAGTATATGAGTGCAATTGGGTTCCTTCTCGCGTCACAGAGGATCAACTGGACGATTTAGTCCTGATTGGCGCTTTAGGCAGCAAAGATACCATCCATTGGAGGGCTCCTGGCAAAGAATGCCCCCCCCCCACACACCTCGAGAAGGAGAGGTTGTTGTTTTCGTAGATCACTTAGCCCGGGGCTTTAAGCCGCCCGGTTCCAAATTTTACCGGGATGTTTTAGCCGATTTCCAACTCCATCCGCAAGACACTGGCCCCAACTCTGTTACAAATATGTGCCACTTCCAAGTGCTCTGTGAGGTGTTCTTTCAAGAGGAGCCCACAGTGGAATTGTTCAGAGATCTTTTCCATCTAAACCGCCATACTGAGTTTACTGATGGCTCTAATACGGAGTTGGGTGGCATGGCGATTCAGAAAAGGAAAGAGGTCACATACCCTCACGCCAAGCTGCACAGTCACCCCAAGGAGTGGAATCAGACATGGTTCTACTACAAAGACACCTCCCCTGCTGGTGAGAATCCCTTGCCTGGCTTTCGTCCGGAGCGGCTCAGCAATACACACCCTTTTCCTCAAAGATTGACTGCCCAGGAGAGAAGCAAATATGCTCCCCAGCTGTCAAAGCTCAGAGCCTTTATGGCCAATGGTTTAATAGGGGTTGATCTCGCTCGCTGTTGGATATCATGGAGCATACTGCCCCTTAGTCAGCGCTCTGGTTTGATGTGCGAGTATACCGACAGTGTTGATGACCCACTTCGACATTCAAAACTCCAACTCTCCAGTGAAGAAATCACAGAGGCTGTGCATAAGATACTGAATGAACCGAAACATGTCTGCGCTAGAACCGGCCTGCTTCCCTTCTGTGCCACCAACAAACCGCCAGCTGTAAGACTTTGATTTTTCTATTTGCTAATTCTGTTATTGATATGTCTGGTCATTGTTTTTAATATCAGTGTCTGCATAATCAGGGCAATGATCCGTTTTGGAGCAAAAAACTGCCGCAGGAGAAACCAGAAAAACTAGACAAACCGGAAAGAGCAACCCGACAAAAGACTAAATCTGTGAAAAAGACTGCCCACAGGAAAAGAACCACTGCATCTTCTAATCCGGCCGCTGATGATGGTGTAGATAATCCGGACTTTGAGGTAGAGCTTGACTCACTTGGTTTATTTTTCATACGTCTTATTGATGATGATATTTGTCAGGATGATGCCGAAGCCAGCCACGCGGATGTTGCAGAGGTAATTATTCTCTCTTCCGATTCAGAAACTTTGCCTTCACAAAAAATCCGCCAAGCAAACCGGAAAGTTAAATTTTCTCATCCTCTTGCCTATTTGGATCCTAACTTTCTTATGAAGACCCAACAACACGAAGCTCGTCGCACAACCCGGCACAGCGGCCAGGTAGTTACCTCTGCTGGTTTACCGAATAGTCCGGTTCGGAAACGCCATTCAGAGGTCTGTAATTTTCTTGTCAGTGCTTGTCCTAAAGCAGGCTGCTTTCGTCAACCTCTTAATCCGTCTGACTCCGATTACCAGGTTACTTCCCACTCATCTTCTGGCGAGTCCTCGGCTACTCATCTCCCATCGCTTAAAACGGTGCTTGGGTAAGCTATACTTATTGTGATGTTTGCAGTACATCGCCTGAGAACATATGCTATATTTGATTTTATTATTCTTCTCAGGACCAAATCTAGGCCAAGCAAGAAAGCCCGCCTGGACAAAGCGGCCGAAGAAGATGTCGTTCTTGAAGCAGACAAGACACCCAATGCTGAAGCGGCTATTCCTAAGGATATTCCCAACGATCCACCGCAGCCAGATGATGATCTTATTGCTGAAGAGAGACCTACTGATACCTCAGGTCCTATCCATCAGCCCAAGGTTCCATCCGGATTGAAAGCTCCACCGGTCCAGCAAAACCTACTGACAAGCCAACAGCTCCATTGCAAACCAGCGGTACCAAGGATGATGAGCTTGTCATTACTGGCACTGGCCATACTGAGCCAAGCAATCCTGTCGCTTTATCCAAACATTCTGCCAAGGAAGAATTTGCTGCTTTTGGCAAAGGCAAGTGGAACGCTGATCTGACGACTTACGCTGCTCTGAACGCCCAAGATACCCATTCCGGCTATCTGAACCGGTTGTATACCAGCCATGACTACGAAGCCGGTCTGGTTAATATGATGAAAGATAAATATGAGATAACTTCCATATGCTCCTTCCTGCTTGTATGCTTCCATTCTTGCTGACTCTCCTAGCCCCCAAGGGCCGGTTTGAAATATTCTTTCAAACCGGGACTTAATAATATAAATCTTGATGCTTTGAAATTTGCTGATGTAGCCCCCAAGGGCCGGTTCAACTTAGCGTAGTTAAACCGGTACTTTAAGTAATTGAAACTGCCGCATCAGAATATATATGATCAAATAGCCATTAGCCCCCAAGTGCCAAGTTGAATGCTTGTATTGATCTTGGGACTTTGTAAACAATTGAAAGATGAAGATCGAATATGCATTAGCCCCCAAGTGCTAAGCGCATAACTTGTTATGTGGTTGGTACTTGAATCCTTCTACCGATTTGTTGAAACATATATCTGTATGCATGCAGGCGGAGCTGAAGACGAAAGAAAACCAAGTCATCGATCTTCAAGAAAACCTGAAAACCGAATAGGCTAAAACCTCCAAAGCAAAAGAGGAATTGGCCAGTGCTTTAAGCGCCATGGAACAACTTAAGGAGAACTTCAAGAAGAAACGGGCGGATTGGGCCACTGAAAAGTCCGCTTTGATCAAACGAGCAGAGGATGCCGAGGCCGCACTAAAACCAGTGACAGATGAACTGACCAGCATAAAGCGGCACGTTCATGCCATGACCACTGCTATCTTTGGTAAGCCAGCTTGCCTTCTGAATTGGCTCTGCCTTCTTACAGAGTCGCCGGTTTATTAACCCTTTATGGTATTTCAGGGACACGCATTGGTCACTTGGGGTCAGATGTGCAGAAGAAATTGAAAGCCGCCTATACATTGGTTGAACAATTGTATACTGGTGCCCAGCGGATCATCTGTACCGCATCTCATAACAAACCGGCGCCCACTTTGATTCAAGATACTCTGATGAAACTGTCAGTGCTTCCTGCCCGGGTTGAAGAGCTGAAGAAATCTGCTGCTCGAACCGGTGCAATCAATGCCTTAATCCGGGCAAAAGCCTGGGTGCCGGATTTTGATCCTATTGAAGCGGCTCAGGGCTATCCCAGCTTGAAGGAAGACGGGTCAGAATTTGGTGAAGCGGATCTGCGAGCAATAAACCGGGAGGTACGTCCACTAGCCTGTCAGTTGGCTGAGAAAGCAGACTTGTCTCATTATCAAGCACAATATGATAGTCAGAACAAGCGAATAGCTGCACCAATCCATGAATCGGAAAATCTGATCCCTCCAATCCGTAAGCATACTTACGCTCCCGATATTGACCCGTCATTGCTGATCCATGATGAAGCTGTTTTTCAAGCATTAATGGGAATCGACTGGACAACTGTGGATTTCCAGCCACTGGGTAGAGAAACGGAAGCTGAAGCGGTGCAGGATGACCCACAACCATCAGGCCAGGCTAGTGGCCAAGCTTGAACCGGAAGCCGGTTTTAAAACTGCCTCTCCTTTGTGAAAAACAATTATATTATTATGGGCACCATGTTGCCTTGTAATAGGCTAGCTGATACCTTTGATGTTGATATGCCTTCGTGCATAACTTGTTCTTCCTGTGGTAATGAACTTTCCAGAACACTTTCTGCCATCGTTGAGTGTGAATTTGGCTTGGCCAACCTTGAAGCGGAGTTTTGCAAACCGACACTGTTGGAGGAGATAACAGCTCTTGTATATATATATATGACGCTTGAATTATTGACAGGAGCAATTGGTAGCCCCCAAGGGCCGGCTCATTATAATATGATGAGTCGGGTCTTCAATAAGACTAGTAAAAATTACTTTGCATTAGCCCCCAAGTGTCATGGTGCATGCTTGCAGCGACATGAGACTTGCATGTAATCTCAATTTGAATAATGTAGCCCCAAAGTGCAGGGTTGTAAGCCTGCAGCGACTCGGGACTATTCCTTCCATTGTAGAATAAATCATATCCTTTGATAAAAGAGTAGACATTGTGCTATATAATATAATCCGGTATGAAAACCTTATTCATTCAACATCATAATGAAATTTCAGCCAATTTTGGCTATTTGAATAATATAACCCAATGATTTATAAGCGCATGATTCCAATGGTGCAATCCAAATATATACTGGCGACTTGTTGTCCAAAGCCAGGCCGGTTTAACAAACCTGTTTCTGCATACAACAAGTTTAAAGTGTCCTGGCGGTTTACCGCCGGACGGGTCATAATACCCAACATATAACCCGGGTTTATAACCAAGGCTGCACTTAAGAATAATCAAATATGAAATATATCATACCTGTGACATTGAATCACATCGTTGGTTTTACCAACTTTTTGTAGTAAGGGTGATAACCCAAATCTTGAGTACTGATAACTCCTTCCATATTGTGCCGGTTTATAATAAAACCGTGCCGGGTTGTGATAAACACCGTGTTACTCCATAAGAGGATGTTAACAACAAGGATCAAACCGGGCAAATAGTCTTCGGATTGACGTGAACTGTGTTTCGTCAATTGATTGGTAAAAAACTTTGTCGGTTTAAAAAAACGCAATAAAAAGCAAAAAAAAAACCCTTCAAAGAAAAGTGTGAAGCAAAAGCAAAAAACGTTTGCCAAAAAAGGTTTATTTAAGCTGATCAAATGGCGTTACCATGGCCAAACACGACCAAGCTCCCGTTAGGTGTAACTATGGTTCTAGTCAGCCAGGTCCCCAAGTGATTCTGTGGCATTTATGCTGACCAAATGGCATGGTCATGGTTCGGGTTCGACCAAGCCCCCAAGTGATTCTGTGGCCTTAGGCCGATCAAGAGGCATGACTGGTTCAGACATGACCAAGTCCCCAAGTGATCTGGTGGCTCTCGCCTATCAAGAGGCATGGTATTGGTTCGGACATGACCAATCCTCCAAGTGATATAACACGATGCTTTTAGCAAAGCGAACTCAAGGGGTAAACCGGAGGCCGCTTTAGAGCAACTCCGTGTAACCTCACATGATGTAAAAGAACAGAGACCCCGCTTTATGAAGCAGAAGCCCCCAAGTGATCTATAATATGTCAGGCCAGTAAGGTGGGATACCCATGTTCGAACCGTGCATCGTGGCAGCAGGTCCTCTTTGGCACTTTTTAACTTTTTTGCAAGAGATAAATTCTTCTTGAACCGGGATCTTGAACCGGATATTGAGAGCTTCAAAGCTTTGTGGGAGACATCTT
Source organism: Triticum dicoccoides (assembly GCF_002162155.2). Classification (NCBI taxonomy): domain Eukaryota; kingdom Viridiplantae; phylum Streptophyta; class Magnoliopsida; order Poales; family Poaceae; genus Triticum; species Triticum dicoccoides. Next base: position 318,775,892 of record NC_041386.1, on the reverse strand, counting down.
TCCCTTGAACCGGATTTTAAACCGAAATCTTCATTTTTAGCCGGAAATTTTCTGACGGCCTTTAAAACTCGAACTTGCAAGAAGTTAATTCCTTTTTGAACCGGAAATTCTTAAACCGGATTTGAGAGCTTCAGAGCTTTGTTGGAGAACAAATTTCCCTTGTACCGGATTGTAAACCGGAATCCTTTTCTGATGACCCGAAACTTCTTCATTGAGCCGGGATTTTGTAACTGTCATATACTTTCTAATCCGGAAACCTTCTGACAGCACGATGTGAATCCGGGACCGGGTTATCTTTCCCTCCAACGTATTGGGGTTCTTGACTTTACTAAAAACTGGCAACGTTTGCTAAGTCATATCATTGTAGCCCCCAAGTCTCAAGGTGACTCGAGGAGTTGGCTTGAGATTCTCCATATTTGACCGTGATGTAAACCGGTATAACTTGTATATCATTGGCGTTGATAGCACGATGTGAATCCACAGAAGGTTGAGGTGACTGCGGCGGGTTATAAACGATCCCGTATGAGCCGTGTCAGCAACTCGGCCAATGGTTCCTTCCAACTGGCTCCTTAAAGTTTAACCAAACTGTAGTAGCGGCGACTTGTGTGCATGTCCATTGAACCATCCAGTGCAGACGACGGTTGATGATAATTTGCCTCCAATTTGTGGGAAGAAAGGCAGGCTACCCATGTTCATACTCAAGAAATAGCTCATGCAGACAGGTGCGGCCCGGTATGTTGATGTAGACCAGGCCGCGAGAGACGGACGACCGCAACATCAGAGGCAGCTCGGACAGATGAGTCGGCCGCGGTATTGTAAGCTGGTGCAGACGGGGAAGATCGGCACCGGTGTCATAAACCGGCTTGGACGGGCGAGTTAATCGCGGGCGCGGTCCCGACAAGCTGATGTAAACCGGGCCACATGGACGGCGACCTTCTCAAGTTCATTCACCGGGTGGTAGGACACGGACGAAACACCAGTGCAGAATGTTGCTAGCGCGTGCTCCGTGCCCGTAACATAGCGCCTCATTTGTAATGAACAATTGTCCTGCATAAACAGTATTGCAGACCAAGGCAAAGATAAACTGCTCTTGATAAAAATAATATGTATTAATAAAATATATTTCATATGGGTATCACCTGATGTGTTTAGGCCGGAAATTACCCGCCACGAAGTTGATGATAACTGTATGAAGCTGAAATTAATCACGTGAACTGGCCACAGTGTGGTAAACCGGTGCGGACGGGGGGTCGAGTGGATCCAGTCGCGGTTGTACGAGTACGCTTCCTGTTGGGCCAAAGCTGTCCTCAGAAGTTCCTTGACCCGTCGCGTCTCTACTGCCTGCGGCGAGTCACCTTCAATTGGAATGGCCTCCAGCCGTGCAGCAGCGGCAACAAGATTGTCCATTGGGTTGGAGTAGTGACCCGGAGGTGATAAAGCATCCTGAGGTATAACGGTGTTTTGACGAGGCGGGTCCACCTGACGAGGCTGAACCGGTGCACCGGTCCCAGGGGCTTCTGCCCGGTTCCCCTCCAGCGGATTGCCGGCTCTTGGTCCTGGAGTGTTGAAAAGGTCTCTGGCCTCGAAAACCGGAGGTAAGCGGGATCGGTGCTTCCTCCTCATGACTTCATGCGACGCGCTCTGGTCCAATATAAGCCTGTAGGCCTGTGCGTCTAAAGCGGCCCGCCTGGTGTCCTCAGCCGCCAGATCCGCCTTGGCCTGGGTGATCTGTTCCTTTACCTTTGCAATCTCCGTGTTGTGAACGTCCTGATCTGGCGGATTAACTTCCGCCATAAGCACAACCAACACATCAAATAGTTCTGATAGAACCTGAGCCGGCGGGCGCATAGGGCCTCCCGCCCCGGCAGCCGTCGCCGGTGCTGAACCGGAGATCGTTGCCTCGGATGTCGAAGAATGAAGCACTGCTTGTGTTCCGGCCATGAATATTCCAACCCGGTTGGGCAGATCAGAGGGGTCCGGAATACTGTCGCCATCGGAACAGCTCCCAATCCGGCCATCTTGTAGCTGATAAAGAGATTTGGTTTCTCCGGTCAAAGATTCGTCACCGGAACAAACGACAGTCGCCCCGCGAAACTCCGATCCGTCCTCATAACTTCCTCCATGGATGACTCCCACGAAGGCACGCTTCATGGCCGGTTTAACCCGGGCGGATTGCGCACGCTGAGACGTCTCGACGAGGTCGGTGCAGATGTCCGGCTCAGGGCCCGGTTCACCGATCTTGCCAATGAAAACGTGAATGCTACCAAAGGGGACCCGGTACCCGTACTCAATTGAGCCGGCCTCGGGGCCCCAGCCTGCGTTGTCGATGTAGAGCTTGCCGCGACAACTCTTAGTCATCCGGCTTACAGCGTAGCCCTCGAGTCCTTCAAAGCGGCCCTCCAAGAACCGGAAACCATCGTGCGATTGCCCCACGGTGGGCGCCAACTGTCGTGGTTTTGTCACGGCAGATGTCCTAGAGAAAGGACTTAGTCGTGGAGCCATCGCGACGGGTTAGCTTGAAGGGGTTAAAGCGGACACAAGGACGCAAGAGAGTTTATACTAGTTCGGCCCCTTCGATGAAGGTAAAAGCCTACGTCTAGTTATGACGGAATTGATGGGGTTTCGATGACTACGGAGCAAACAAGCTTCGCCTATGTCTCGAGTTGTTGTCTGTTCTCTGAACCGCCGCCGGGTCGTCCCCTTATATACACGGGTGACTCTCATCGGCTTACGGAGTCCCAATACAGGCTCATAGATGTGTCCTGTTTGGTCTCTTCTTATTCCTAACTTACAATACAGGTTAACTACTAACGCCGGTTTACGGCTGCAGGCCTTGAGCCGACCATGGGCCTTGAGCCCTCCTCTGTCTTCCTGGGCTACTTACTTAACTACTGATGAAGTTAACCTGGCCCAGATAGGCCGGTTTACGCCCAGTAGTAATATCCCCAACAGTCACAGAACCCCACCTTGATCAATAAAGCTTTCATCTTATATTCGCAATATCTAGATTGCAATCTCAGTTTCTTGCTTGTTCTTCGTTTGCTGCAGGAAACAGACGTTCGTGGTCAGGTTGATCGTGCTCCGACGTGGTCAATAACCTCTCAGAGTTGGTTTAGCGATTGCTAAGGCGCGACGTCCTCACACGTTTGTAGTCGGATCGTCAAAGTCAACTTCCTCCAAACCGATAGCCACCATCTCATAGAAAGACGGGACACCTTTGGCTCTATCACAAACACAAAATAAATCACTCAATTCCGAGTTGATATGAGGAGTCAAAAAATTCTAAAACTAGTCTGAAAAACTATAATAAGCTTTGTTCATGAACTTCGAAGGGCAAAAAGGCCTATTTAGAAGCCGATTTTGAGGTGCCATATGTTGAACTAGCTTCTGCAACTATTTAGATGCGGCTCATCGCTAGCTTTCATTTGAGTACTCACGGAGCCAAAACGGACTTCGTATGAGGAAGTTATGCCTGTTTTACTGAACGGTGCACAAAACAGATTCCAATCCGAATTCAACTACGAGATTGAGTCTAGATAGATCCGAATTTTGTTTTTTTTCTTCTCTCTTTTTTTCCTCACACTTTTTTCTTTCTCTCCTTTTTTTCTCTGACTTTTTTAACTTTTTCTCTCTCTTCTTTTTCTGCCTTTTTTTCTCTCTCCCTCTTTCCAAGACAAATTAGATAAGATGCAGATTGGATCTAGGGAAGATGTGAACGACCTCAACTATGATTGTGACAATGAACAATGGGTAGCACGTGGTGGAAATTGATGGATGGGTGGTGGACAGCGGATGGGATAACGATGCAGCGGCGGCGTGACTAATGTGAACAGAACTCGAAACTCTAAACGAACTACACACTAAGACCAGCAACTCGACACGACGATGCAACCGATAATTCAACTATGCAAGCAATGAAAAGAAAATTGCAAAGGCTCAGACGGGCTTGGACAAAGGATGAATAGATCTAACTTTTTTTTTGTGGCTTTTCCTTGGACAATAGGTAAGAAAATAAATCTAATCTAGGAAAAACTGGAAATTCTCACCGAGCAATCTGAAAACTGATACCACTTGATAGAGGCGAGGGTATCCCGATCTTTTGATGAGATGATAACTATCGATTTGGTGGAGACGACTTTGACGATCCGACTACAAACATGCAATGACGTAGCGCCTTAGCAATCACTAAACCAACTCCGAGAGGTTATTGACCACGCCGGAGCACAATCAACCTGACCACGAAGGTCTATTCCTGCACACAATCGAAGAACGAGCAAGAATATGATAAAGCAATCTAAATATTGCGAATATAGATGAAGTATTGATAAAGGTGGGAATCCGTAAGCGGTCTTGGTCTGGTCGTTGGACACAAACAAAGTACACGAAGTTGCAATGGCTAACTTTGAACTAAACAAATCCCAAGGAAAAAGCTACTAGATGGATCTACTTATATAGGAGCAAGGGGTGGAGACCAAGGATGTGGGAGGACGTCCCAAGGCAGCCTAAAAAGGTCGTAACACCTTTGGACTTGTTGTTTGACTCGGATTCTGCTGCAGCGTCAGATTGTTTCGTCAATATCTCAATGCTCCGGACGAATTTGAAGGTGATTCCAATTGGGTTGGAAAGAGCACAAAATCTAATTTCCAACAAAAAAATCACCCAATTTGGAGTCCGTATGAAAAAGTTGTTGACTTTTTGAGTCAGGTATGTCTGTGCAGTCTGAATCTGAATCCAGAACGTGAGAGACTTGGACTCTATCTTCTCTTGGCCCAAAAGTGACGTGAGAGGACTTTTTGAACAGAACCTAAACTTCTCCTTTTCCCTTATCTTCATATGTGGATTGTACAAATGTCCCATACACCTACAATTAGACAAAACACAAAAATGTGTGAAGTATTTTTGTTCTGGATAACATAAATAGATTATTGAATAGTTTGCACTAGAAATCACCTGACAAATATGCATGTATGCAATATTTTTGGTCGTATCCAAGGTAGTCATGTCCTCATCATCCCCCCTTCTTGAAAACAAAGCCGTCCTTGGCGTTGCTTAATCTGAAATGTGGCTAACAAAAGAGACAAGGTGTACATGTTGTATATGTATATGTCATCCATTTTTACTTCCCTTGATTTTTGCACATATGACACATGTATACATGAGTAACTTTCATAGTTCATAAAATCTAAAGCCAAAATATTATCACAAGAAGTAGAAGGCATGAAAATATTGCAAATCAGTTTGCACATGTAAGTGAAGCTCTTATTCATTTCAAAAGATTGACAATGTTCATCATTAAACCATCCCAACATTGGTGAATAAACCTTACTTGCATCAAATTTACATGCTACAACATGCTTAAATAAGCAAAAACGCAATAAGTCATTCGACATAGAATCATCACCAAGATTAGAGGCCATATCAAAATGATTAAACATTGGTTCTTTTGCATCAACAGTTAATTCAATGGGTGCACTCAAAATTGTTGATATTTCAGTTATTTGATCACATGACGCATTCATGACAATAACAAGATTCTCTAAAATAGGTGGTGTGCTCAAATCAACAGGTAACTCAAGACATGATGCATTCAAGTTAACTAGGCATGCATCATTCTCATGTGAAGTTATATCATCAATACCTTTATTATTACCTTGTCACAAAGACGTAGCTGATGTAGGTACGGATGTTGACAATGTACCATACTCTTGAGATGACGTCGCACTCACAATCCGAGGTGGGGCTGCTCTAGTAGGTGCATCGGTGGAGGAACCAACCAGCGATGATGAGCATGAACTGGAATAGTAGTTGTTGTTGTCACGCAATGCATCCTCCCGTATCTGTCTCTCAAAGGTACAAGCACGAACATACATACCAGTAATGCAATGAGGAATATACTGAAATCTTGCCTGAATATCATGATTCAAACCACCAAAAAATCTATTCATTCTATCGTCCTCAGATTCTTCTATGTCACAATGATGCATATAAGATTTGAACTCTTGGTAGTAAGCTTGAATAGTGTTGTTGCCTTCTTTAAATTGTTCAAATTTGTGAAGCAATTCACGACGATAGTAAGGAGGGAAAAATTGTTGTCTCAATACATATTTCAAATCTTTCCAAGTTGTGGGTTGGTTATCAATGTTTTTCTTACAATGCACACTCCACCAAACAGAAGCCAAACCAGTAAATGTTCTAGTGGTAGCTCGCACTCACTCAAGTTCAGAAAAGTCATGGTGACTAAAAACTTGTTCTACTTCAAGCTCCTGATACAGACACCGCAAGTACTTTTGTGGTTCCTTCATTACTGCCAAGTAAAATATTTTCTAGGCGAGAGGCTGGCTATGGAAAAACGATGCAGAAGTATGTGATTCCGGCTCTACGTCAAAGGAGGGTTTCGCATTCAACAAATCAAAGAGGTATATTAAGCTCCCTGCCTTCACGTACTACCCAAGGCATGCAAAAGCTAGCATTCAGGGATCCAAGTATCACCAGGATTGTAATTGAAGAGATGCCAACTAATTTAATCCCTTCGGATGAAGTGGAGCCTTGCTTTAGAACCCCAAGCAACTACTACAAGTTTAGCCAGAAAAGCAAGCTCACGTGAAGGTCTCCTAGTTTTATTATGATGTATTTTTATCCTGTTGTGTGTTTTCTTGTATTTTCATTGAGTCTCGTCCATGTCGTGATGTGAGTCGGGCTTAGCCCAAGTTGCATGCGTGCATCTATAAATAAAGGTCATATGGCCATGTAAAAGGGAGGTTTTATTAGTTTTGAAGGAAATACTCTGAAAACGCATCTGATGGATGCGCCACATTTGTGCTCTTGCGTCCCTCGTTAGGGTTTGATATTGCATCGTGTTTCGGCGGCGTTGATGGTCAAGACACAAGCTCCGTTTTGGTTCCAGCAATTCTGCAAGGGTCAATCCACTCTGCATTCTTTTTCCCTCTAGTTCTACTAGTTCACGGTCTCCGTCTGTCTAATTACTCCGTCGCTGTCGCCGCCGCTAATCACCATTAGCTTAATCCCTCCATCTATCCTGGTACTACTTCACCACGTCTGTACTTCTGATTCATCCACTATATTTCATCTAGCTACTACATACACCTGCAAGCATATCCTATCATCTGTTGTTTTACGTTCTTTGCTAGCAACCCCAGTGCTACCTATCTGTGCGTGCGGTGAAAGATTGGGCCACCCAAAAAATCATCTCAACGCTACTTGAGGCATATCAGCTCCCAAGCTAGATCAATAGCAGGATTAAATCTACCATCAAATGACGGTAAAAAGATAACCTGACCATGTGCTTGTGTGTGTTGTCCCAACTCTCGTGATGGTGAAGATGTGTCCGTCGTCCAAGAACTTATATCTCCGGAACCCATCATGATTAGTAGACACAAGAAACAAAAATCGAGAATAATGTTCCTATGAGCTACTAGGATGTGGTTGTAAAGTTCTCACAGTAAAGCAAATATCAATATCTTACAAGTTCTTACCATGCGACAGGTGGTGACAGGCAACCAGCGGTGTCAAATAACTCCGAAGATTGTGTAAAGCGATTGTCAGGGGAACATACGTATACACGGTGTAGAAATATGTGGAGCTGAGTTGGCTATATATGGTAGCAAAAGATTAGCAATAATCAATCCAGAGATGCAATGTTGAATAAACGCTCAACGACGGTACTGTGTTGGTCATAGGCTAGACCGAACTAGAGACGCGAGCCTAGAACACTAATGACGTCACGTCATAGCACAACTAGCATCAATGAAGTATACTTAGTAGCTCTGGACAGCAAGATATAAGTGAAGATCAAAACGGCAGTAAAGATAATGATGTGAAACAACAGCCAAGCATGATATATCAACAACTTTATCTCCAACTTTCCTCTGGAAAAGTTTGTGCCAATTTTTTGATAATTTTTTTCAAGAATGGTATTGACACAAGCTTTCAAACACAAAAGGAATCACTCAATTCCGAGTTGATATGAGGAGTGAAAAAATTCAAAAACTTGTTTCAAAAACTGGAATAAGCTGTGTTCGTGAACTTCGAAGGGAAAAAGACCTATTTAGAAGCCGATTTTGCGGTGCCAAATATTGAACTAGCTTCTGCAACTATTTAGAGGCGGCTCGTCGCTATCTTTCATTTGAGTACTCGCGGAGCCAAAACGGAGATCGTATGAGGAAGTTATGGCTGTTTTACTGAACAGTGCGCAAAACAGATTCCAATCCGAATTCAACTACGAGATTGAGTCTAGATAGATCCGAATTTTGTTTTTTTTTCTTCTCTCTTTTTTTCCTCACACTTTTTTCTTTCTCTCCTTTTTTTCTCTGACTTTTTTTTTTAACTTTTTCTCTCTTTTTTTCTGCCTTTTTTCTCTCTCTCCCTCTTTCCAAGACAAATTAGATAAGATGCAGATTGGATCTAGCGAAGATGTGAATGACCTCAACTATGATTGTGACAATGAACAATGGGTAGCACATTGATAGAGGCGGGGGGTCCCGATCTTTCGATGAGATGAGAACTATCGATTTGGTGGACACGACTTTGACGATCCGACTACAAACGTGCACGACGTTGCGCCTTAGCAATCGCTAAACCAATCTCCTGAGGTTATTGACCACGCCGGAAGCACGATCAACCTGACCACGAAGGTCTATTCCTGCAAGCAATCGAAGAACAAGCAAGAATATGACAAAAGCAATCTGAATATTGCGAGTATATATGAAGTTTTGATAAAGATGGCGATCCGTAAGCGGTCTTGGTCTGGTCGTTGGACACAAACAAAGTACACGAAGTTGCAATGGCTAACTTTTAACTAAACAAATCCCAAGGAAAAAGCTACTAGATGGATCTACTTATATAGAAGCAAGGGGTGGCAGCAAAGGAGGTGGAAGGACGTCCCAAGGCAGCCTAAAACTAACCCTAGGTCGTACATGGCTCATGGGCCCAAGTAGAGGTGATGCAACACCTTTGGGCTTGTAGTTTGACTCGGATTCTGCTGCAACGTCACATTGTTTCGTCCGTAACTCAACGCTCGGGACGAATTTGAAGGTGATTCCAATTGGGTTGGAAAGTGCACGAAATCTAGTTTCCAGCAAAAAAAGAATCACCCAATTCGAAGTCCGTATGAAAAAGTTGTGTGCGTTTTGAGTCAGGTATGTCTGTGCAGTCCGAATCTGAATCCAGAACGTGAGAGACTTGGACTCTATCTTCTCTTGGGCCAAAAGTGACGTGAGAGAACTTTTTGGACAGCAAATAAACATCTCTTTCTTCCTTATCTTCATATGTGGATTGTACAAATGTCCCATACACCTGCAATTAGACAAAACACAAAAGTGTGTGAAGTATTTTTGTTCTGGATAACATAAATAGATTATTGAATAGTTTGCACTAGAAATCACCTGACAAATATGCATATATGGAATATTTTTGGTCATATCCAAGGTAGTCATGTCCTCATCATCCTCCCCTTCTTGAAAATAAAGCCGTCCTCGGCGTTGCTTAATCTGAAATGTGGCTAACAAAGGAGACAAGGTGCACATGTTGTATATGTATATGTCATCCATTTTTACTTCCCTTGATTTTTGCATATATGACACATGAATAGATGAGTAACTTGCACAGTTCATAAAATCTAAAGCCAAAAAATTAGCACAAGAAGTAGAAGGCATGAAAATATTGCAACTCAGTTTGCACATATAAGTGAAGCTCTTATTCATTTCAAAAGATTGACAATGTTCATCATTAAACCATCCCAACATTGGTGAATAAACCTTACTTGCATCAAATTTACATGCTACAACATGCTTAAATAAGCAAACATGCAATAAGTCATTCAACACAGAATCATCACCAAGATTAGAGGTCATATCAAAATGATTAAACATTGGTTCTTTTGCATCAATAGTTAATTCAATGGGTGCACTCAAAATTGTTGGTATTTCAGTTGTTTGATCACATGGCAAAGTCAAATTATCAACGTAGTCCTCTAAAATAGGTGGTGTGATCAAAGTAGTGGGTAGCTCATCAGATGGTGCATTCAAATTGACAAGGCATTTGATGAGGACATCAATACAATTGTTACACCCACAGCCCCTGCTGCTATACATACTGGACCAATTACTAGAGCTCGTGCACGCCAACTAAATTACCAGGTACTTTCGTTTCTTGGTAATGATTCTAATGTTCATGAGAATATGATGCTGCCTAAATTGGATACATTTGTTTTGCTTACAAATGAAGGGCCTAGCTTGGAGAAGGATGAACATTGGAGCAAGAACAAGCATGGAGATGATGGCATGCGCAAGGGGAACAAGAACGGAGTTACAAGTGATGATTTCAGGACTTTGAAGCCACCATAATGGGTGCATGAAGCCTTGGACGAAATATACAAGATGCCACTTCATAAATTTCGTCCCGAGGCTATTTTAGGTGCTGCGTCACCTTATTATTGGACCAGGCCCATGTAATTTCGAAATACATAAGTATAGGCTATTTTTAGAGTCCGTATGTGTGGGGAAACAAGAGATAGGGTTGATTTCGGACTCCTCCACCAAGGGCCACGAAATTCCCCCCTCTTCCTCCATATATACAGCCCTTAGGGCATCGTTTAGACTTTGGGTTTTGTTTAGATTAAAAGTTCGCCATAGCTGCAACTTCGCGTACTTCGTTTGTGTTCAACGACCAGACAAAGGCGTCATAGAACCCCACCTTGATCAATAAAGCTTTCATCTTATATTCGCAATATCCAGATTGCAATCTTAGTTTCTTGCTTGTTCTTCGTTTGCTCGCAGGAAACAGACCCTCGTGGTCAGGTTGATCGTGCTCCGGCGTGGTCAATAACCTCTCGGAGTTGGTTTAGCGATTGCTAAGGCGCGACGTCCTCGCACGTTCATAGTCGGATCGTCAAAGTCGACTTCCACCAAAGCGAAATCCACCATCTCATCGAAAGACGGGACACCTTTGCCTCTATCATATGCAATATTTTTTGTCATATCCAAGGTAGTCATGTCCTCATCATCCTCCCCTTCTTGAAAATAAAGCCGTCCTCGGCGTTGCTTAATCTGAAATGTGGCTAAAAAAAAAGACAAGGTGTACATGTTGTATATGTATATGTCATCCATTTTTACTTCCCTTGATTTTTGCATATATGACACATGAATAGATGAGTAACTTGCATAGTTCATAAAATCTAAAGCCAAAAAATTAGCACAAGAAGTAGAAGGCATGAAAATATTGCAACTCAGTTTGCACATATAAGTGAAGCTCTTATTCATTTCAAAAGATTGACAATGTTCATCATTAAACCATCCCAACATTGGTGAATAAACCTTACTTGCATCAAATTTACATGCTACAACATGCTTAAATAAGCAAACATGCAATAAGTCATTCAACACAGAATCATCACCAAGATTAGAGGTCATATCAAAATGATTAAACATTGGTTCTTTTGCATCAATAGTTAATTCAATGGGTGCACTCAAAATTGTTGGTATTTCAGTTGTTTGATCACATGGCAAAGTCAAATTATCAACGTAGTCCTCTAAAATAGGTGGTGTGATCAAAGTAGTGGGTAGCTCATCAGATGGTGTATTCAAATTGACAAGGCATTCATCATTCTCATGTAGAGATGGAAGATCAGTACCTTTGTCATTACCGCTTATGATCAACTCAGATGATGTAGCCACTCTCGGGGGCGATGTGTCACATGGTGGAGGTGATGTAGTCTTGACAACAACGGATGTGGTTGTCATAGTATGCCTAGTAGTTGAAGGAACAATCATATCAACTCTTGGAATGTGCACCGTGCGCTTGTTCTCCTCATGGCCAACACGTCGTTTTATTTCCTGTTCAGCTTTGCAAGCAAGATGAAACAAATGGTCCATAGGATAACACTCTTCATGAATTAGTATCTCTTGAATATCACGGTTTAATCCTCCCCAAAATCTATCCATAAAATCATCTTCACTTTCTTCTAAAGAGGAATGCAACAAGGTAGTTTGTAAATCATCATAATATTTTGTTACAGTGTCACTACCTTGTTTTAAGTGTTGCAACTTCTTAATCATGTCACGAGTATAATAAGCAGGGACGAAAGTATGTCGCATGGCAAGTTTCAAATCATCCCAAGTAGTAGGTATATAATCAGGGTGTAACCGACAATATTCACTCCACCAAACCAAAGCATAACCAGTGAAAGAACCAACCGCAATCTTAACCTTTTTATGTTCATCGAAATTATGGGAAGCAAATATATTTTTTATGTCGAACTCCCATTCAATATATAAAGCAGGTTTAAAACGGCCATTAAATGGTGGTATAGATACATTAACCTGATCATGTGCATTTGGATGTTTGTGCACCTCTCATGACGGTTGTGGTATTTGCAAAGGTGGTGGCACGTCTCCCGCATCGACAAAGCCCATGAATTGACTCTGGATCCTGTCATGATTAGTAGAACAAGAAACAAAACCCAAAAATAATGTTCCTATAACTACTAGGATGTGGTGGTAAAACGCTCACAGTAAAGAAAATATTAATGTCTTACAAGTTCTTACCATGCAGCAGGCGGTGATCGGCAACCAGCGGTGTCAAGTAACTCCGAATATTGAGTAAAGCGATTGCTAGGGGAGCGTACGTATACACGGTGTAGAAATATGTGGAGCTGGGTTGGCTATATATGGTAGTAAAAGATTAGCAATAATCAATTCAAAGATGCAATGTTGAATAAACGCTCAACGACGGTACTGTGCTGGTCCTAGGCTAGACCGGACTAGAGACGCGAGCCTAGAACACTAATAAGGTCACGGCGTAGCACAACTAGCATCAATGAAGGATACTAAGTAGCTCTTGACAGCAAGATATAAGTGAAGATCACAACGGCAGTGAAGATAAAGATGAAAAACAACTGCCAAGCAGGATATACAACAACTCTCTCTCCAACTTTCCTCTTGAAAAGTTTGAGACGATTTTTTGATAAATTCTTTCAAAGAATGCTACTAACTCAAGCTTTCCAATGCAAAAAGAATCACTCAATTCCGAGTTGATATGAGGAGTCAAAGAATTCTAAAACTGGCCTGAAAAATTGGAACAAGCTGTGTTCATGAACTTCGGAGGGCAAAAAGACCTATTTAGAAGCCGATTTTGAGGTGTCAAATATTGAATTAGCTTCTGCAACTATTTAGATGCGGCTCGTCGCTAGCTTCAATTTGAGTACTCACGGAGCCAAAACGGACTTCGTATGAGGAAGATACACCTGTTTTACTGAACAGTGCGCAAAACAGATTCCAATCCGAATTCAGGTACGAGATTGATTCTAGATAGATCCAATTTTTTTTCTTCTCTCTTTTTTTTCTCACGCTTTTTTTTCTTTTTCTTCTCTCTCTTTTTCTTTTTTTTTCCTTTTTTCTCTTTTTTTCTCTATCTTCTTTTTTTTCCAAGAGAAACTAGATAAGATGCAGATTGGATCAGGCGAAGATGTGAATGACCTCAACTATGATTATGACAATGAACAGTGCGTAGCACGTGGTGGAAATTAATAGATGAGATGGTGGACGGCGGAAGGGATAATGATGCAGCGGCGGCGTGACTAATGTGAACAGAACTCGAAACTCTAAAGGAACTAGGCACTAAGACCAGCAACTGACACGACGATGCAACCGATAATTCAACTATGCAAGTAATGAATAGAAAATTGCAAAGGCTCAGACTGGCTTGGATAAAGGATGAACAGATCTAACTTTTTTTTGTGGCTTTTTCATGGACTGTAGGTATGAATGACAGATGCGATCTAAACTATGAAAAACTGTAAAATCTCACCGAGCAACCTGAAAACTGATACCACTTGATAGAGGCGGGGGGTCCCGATCTTTCGATGAGATGAGAACTATCGATTTGGTGGACACGACTTTGACGATCCGACTACAAACGTGCACGACGTTGCGCCTTAGCAATCGCTAAACCAATCTCCTGAGGTTATTGACCACGCCGGAATCACGATCAACCTGACCACGAAGGTCTATTCCTGCAAGCAATCGAAGAACAAGCAAGAATATGACAAAAGCAATGTGAATATTGCGAGTATATATGAAGTTTTGATAAAGATGGGGATCCGTAAGCGGTCTTGGTCTGGTCGTTGGACACAAACGAAGTACACGAAGTTGCAATGGCTAACTTTTAACTAAACAAATCCCAAGGAAAAAGCTACTAGATGGATCTACTTATATAGAAGCAAGGGGTGGCAGCAAAGGAGGTGGAAGGACGTCCCAAGGCAGCCTAAAACTAACCCTAGGTCGTACAAGGCTCATGGGCCCAAGTGGAGGTGATGCAACACCTTTGGGCTTGTAGTTTGACTCGGATTCTGCTGCAACGTCACATTGTTTCGTCCGTAACTCAACGCTCGGGACGAATTTGAAGGTGATTCCAATTGGGTTGGAAAGTGCACGAAATCTAGTTTCCAGCAAAAAACGAATCACCCAATTCGGAGTCCGTATGAAAAAGTTGTGTGCGTTTTGAGTCAGGTATGTCTGTGAAGTCCGAATCTGAATCCAGAACGTGAGAGACTTGGACTCTATCTTCTCTTGGGCCAAAAGTGACGTGAGAGAACTTTTCGGACAGCAAATAAACATCTCTTTCTTCCTTATCTTCATATGTGGATTGTACAAATGTCCCATACACCTGCAATTAGACAAAACACAAAAGTGTGTGAAGTATTTTTGTTCTGGATAACATAAATAGATTATTGAATAGTTTGCACTAGAAATCACCTGACAAATATGCATATATGGAATATTTTTGGTCATATCCAAGGTAGGCATGTCCTCATCACACATGGTGGAAATTGATGGATGGGTGGTGGACAGCGGATGGGATAACGATGCAGCAGCGACGTGACTAATGTTAATAGAACTCGAAACTCTAAACGAACAACACACTAAGACCAGCAACTCGACATGATGATGCAACCGATAATTCAGCTATGCAAGCAATGAAAAGAAAATTGCAAAGGCTCAGACGGGCTTGGACAAAGGATGAATAGATCTAAATTTTTTTTGTGGCTTTTCCTTGGACAATAGGTAAGAAAATAAATCTAATCTAGGAAAAACAGGAAATTCTCACCGAGCAACCAGAAAACTGATACCACTTGATAGAGGCGAGGGTGTCCGATCTTTCGATGAGATGATAACTATCGATTTGGTGGAGACGACTTTGACGATCTGACTACAAACGTGCAATGACGTAGTGCCTTAGTAATCGCTAAACCAACTCTGAGAGGTTACTGACCACGCCGGAGCACAATCAACCTGACCACGAAGGTCTATTCCTGCACGCAATCGAAGAATGAGCAAGAATATGATAAAGCAATCTAAATATTGCGAATATAGATGAAGTATTGATAAAGGTGGGGATCCGTAAGTGGTCTTGGTCTGGTCGTTGGACACAAACGAAGTACATGAAGTTGCAATGGCTAACTTTTAACTAAATAAATCCCAAGGAAAAACCTACTAGATGGATCTACTTATATAGGAGCAAGGGGTGGAGACCAAGGAGGTGGGAGGACGTTCCAAAGCAGCCTAAAACTAACCCTAGGTCGTACAAGGTACATGGGCCCAAGTGGAGGTGGTGCAACACCTTTGGACTTGTTGTTTGACTCGGATTCTGCTGCAGCGTCAGATTGTTTCATCGATATCCCAATGCTCCGGACGAATTTGAAGGTGATTCCAATTGTGTTGGAAAGAGCACGAAATCTACTTTCCAATGAAACAAATATCCCAATTTGGAGTCCGTATGGAAAAGTTGTTGGCGTTTTGAGTCAGGTAAGTCTGTGCAGTCCGAATCTGAATCCAGAACGTGAGATACTTGGACTCTATTTCTCTTGGCCCAAAAGTGACGTGAGAGGACTTTTTGAACATAACCTAAACTTCTCCTTTTCCCTTATCTTCATATGTGGATTGGACAAATGTCCCATACACCTAGAATTAGACAAAACACAAAAGTGTGTGAAGTATTTTTGTTCTGGATAACATAAATAGATTATTGAATAGTTTGCACTAGAAATCACCTGACAAATATGCATGTATGCAATATTTTTGGTTGTATCCAAGGTAGTCATGTCCTCATCACCCCCCCTTCTTGAAAACAAAGCTGTCCTCAGCGTTGCTTAATCTGAAATGTGGCTAACAAAAGAGACAAGGTGTACATGTTGTATATGTATATGTCATCCATTTTTACTTCCCTTGATTTTTGCACATATGACACATGTATACATGAGTAACTTTCATAGTTCATAAAATCTAAAGCCAAAAAAATTATCACAAGAAGTAGAAGGCATGAAAATATTGCAACTCAGTTTGCACGTATAAGTGAAGCTCTTATTCATTTCAAAAGATTGACAATGTTCATCATTAAACAATCCCAACATTGGTGAATAAACCTTACTTGCATCAAATTTACATGCTACAACATGCTTAAATAAGCAAACATGCAATAAGTCATTCGACATAGAATCATCACCAAGATTAGAGGCCATATCAAAATGATTAAACATTGGTTCTTTTGCATCAACAGTTAATTCAATCGGTGCACTCAAAATTGTTGATATGTTAGTTATTTGATCACATGACGCATTCATGATAGTAACAAGATTCTCTAAAATAGGTGGTGTGCTCAAATCAATAGGTAACTCAACACATGATGCATTCAAGTTAACTAGGCATGCATCATTCTCATGTGAAGTTATATCATCAATACCTTTATTATTACCTTGTCGCAAAGACGTAGCTAATGTAGGTACGGACGTTGACAATGTACCATTCTCTTTAGATGATGTCGCGCTCACAATCTGAGGTGGGGCTGCTCTAGTAGGTGCATCGATGGAGGAACCAACCGACGGTGATGAGCATGAACTGGAATAGTAGTTGTTGTTGTCGCCCAATGCATCCTCCTGTATCTGCCTCTCAAAGGTACAAGCACGAACATACATACCAGTAATGCAACAAGGAATATACTGAAATCTTGCCTGAATATCATGATTCAAACCACCAAAAAATCTATTCATTCTATCGCCCTCAGATTCTTCTATGTCACAATGATGCATATAAGATTTGAACTCTTGGTAGTAAGCATGAATAGTGTTGTTACCTTGTTTAAATTGTTCAAATCTGCGAAGCAATTCACGATGATAGTAAGGAGGGAAAAAATGCTGTCTCAATACATATTTCAAATCTTTCCAAGTTATGGGTTGGTTATCAATGTTTTTCTTATAGTGCACACTCCACCAAACAGAACCGAAACCAGTAAATGCTCTAGTGGCAACTCGCACTCGCTCAAGTTCAGAAAAGTCATGGTGACTAAAAACTTGTTCTACTTCAAGCTCCTGATACAGACACCGCAAGTACTCTTGTGGTTCCTTCATTACTGCCAAGTAAAATATTTTCTAGGCGAGAGGTTGGCTATGGAAAAATGATGCAGAAGTATGTGATTCCGGCTCTACGTCAAAGGAGGGTGTCGCATTCAACAAATCAAAGAGGTATATTAGGCTCCCTGCCTTCACGTACTATCCAAGGCATGCAAAAGCCAGCATTCAGGGATCCAAGTATCACCAGGATTGTAATTGAAGAGATGCCAGCTAATTTAATCCCTTCGGATGAAGTGGAACCTTGCTTTAGAACCCCAAGCAACTACTACAAGTTTAGCTAGAAAAGCAAGCTTACGTGAAGGTCTCCTAGTTTTATTATGATGTATTTTTTATCCTGTTGAGTGTTTTATTGTATTTTCATTGAGTGCCGTGTGTGTCGTGATGTGAGTCGGGCTTAGCCCAAGTTGCTTGTGTGCGTCTACAAATAAAGGTCATATGGCCATGTAAAAGGGAGGTTTTTTTAGTTTTGAAGGAAATTCTCAGAAAACACATCTGATGGATGCGCCACATTTGTGCTCTTGCGTCCCTCGTTAGGGTTTGATATTGCATCTTTTTCGGCGGCGTTGATCGTCAAGACACAAGCTCTGTTTTGGTTCTAGCAATTCTGCAAGGGTCAATCCACTCTGCATTCTTTTTCCCTCTAGTTCTACTAGTTCACGGTCTCCGTCTGTGTAATTACTCCGTCGCCATTGCCGCCACTAATCACCATTAGCTTAATCCCTCCATCTATCCTAGTACTACTACACCACGTCTGTACTTCTGATTCATACACTATATTTCATCTAGCAACTACATACGCCTGCAAGCATATCCTATCATCTGTTGTTTTACGTTCTTTGCTAGCAACCATAGTGCTACCTGTCTGTGCGTGCGGTGATAGATCGGGCCACCCAAAAAATCATCTCAACGCTACTTGAGGCATATCAGCTCCCAAGCTAGAAAATAGCAGGATTAAATCTACCCTCAAATGATGGTAAAAAGATAACCTGACCATGTGCTTGTGTGTGTTGTCCCAACTCTCGTGATGGTGAAGATGTGTCCGCCGTCCAAGAACTTCTATCTCCGGAGCCCGTCATGATTAGTAGACACAAGAAACAAAAATCGAGAATAATGTTCCTATGAGCTACTAGGATGTGGTTGTAAAGTTCTCACACTAAAACAAATATCAATATCTTACAAGTTCTTACCATGCGGCAGGTGGTGACAGGCAACCAATGGTGTCAAATAACTCCGAAGATTGTGTAAAGCGATTCTCAGGGGAACATACGTATACACGGTGTAGAAATATGTGGAGTTGGGTTGGCTATATATGGTAGCAAAAGATTAGCAATAATCAATCCAGAGATGCAATGTTTAATAAACGCTCAACGACGGTACTGTGCTGGTCCTAGGCTAGACCGAATTAGAGACGCGAGCCTAGAACACTAATGAGGTCACGTCATAGCACAACTAGCATCAATGAAGGATATTAAGTAGCTTTGGACAACAAAATATAAGTGAAGATCAAAACGGCAGTAAAGATAATGATGTGAAACAACAGCCAAGCAGGATATATCAACAACTTTATCTCCAACTTTCCTCTGGAAAAGTTTGTGCCAATTTTTTGATAATTTTTTTCAAGAATGGTATTGACTCAAGCTTTCAAACACAAAAGGAATCACTCAATTCCGAGTTGATATGAGAAGTCAAAAAAAATTCAAAAACTGGTTTGAAATACTGGAATAAGCTGTGTTCGTGAACTTCGAAGGGCAAAAAGATCTATTTAGAAGCCGATTTTGAGGTGCCAAATATTGAAATAGCTTCTGCAACTATTTAGATGCGGCTCGTCACTAGCTTTCATTTGAGTACTCGCGGAGCCAAAACGGACTTCGTATGAGGAAGTTATGTCTGTTTTACTGAACAGTGCACAAAACAGATTCCAATCCGAATTCAACTACGAGATTGAGTCTAGATAGATCCGAATTTTGTTTTTTTTCTTCTCTCTTTTTTTCCTCACACTTTTTTCTTTCTCTCCTTTTTTTCTCTGACTTTTTTAACTTTTTTTCTCTCTTCTTTTTCTGCCTTTTTTTCTCTCTCCCTCTTTCCAAGACAAATTAGATAAGATGCAGATTGGATCTAGGGAAGATGTGAACGACCTCAACTATGATTGTGACAATGAACAATGGGTAGCACGTGGTGGAAATTGATGGATGGGTGGTGGACAGCGGATGGGATAACGATGCAGCGGCGGCGTGACTAATGTGAACAGAACTCGAAACTCTAAACGAACTACACACTAAGACCAGCAACTCGACACGACGATGCAACCGATAATTCAACTATGCAAGCAATGAAAAGAAAATTGCAAAGGCTCAGACGGGCTTGGACAAAGGATGAATAGATCTAACTTTTTTTGTGGCTTTTCCTTGGACAATAGGTAAGAAAATAAATCTAATCTAGGAAAAACTGGAAATTCTCACCGAGCAACCTGAAAACTGATACCACTTGATAGAGGCGAGGGTGTCCCGATCTTTCGATGAGATGATAACTATCGATTTGGTGGAGACGACTTTGACGATCCGACTACAAACGTGCAATGACGTAGCGCCTTAGCAATTGCTAAACCAACTCCGAGAGGTTATTGACCACGCCGGAGCACAATCAACCTGACCACGAAGGTCTATTCCTGCACACAATCAAAGAACGAGCAAGAATATGATAAAGCAATCTAAATATTGCGAATATAGATGAAGTATTGATAAAGGTGGGGATCTGTAAGCGGTTTTGGTCTGGTCGTTGGACACAAACGAAGTACACGAAGTTGCAATGGCTAACTTTTAACTAAACAAATCCCAAGGAAAAGCTACTAAATGGATCTACTTATATAGGAGCAAGGGGTGGCGACCAAGGAGGTGGTAGGACGTCCCAAGGCAGCCTAAAACTAACCCTAGGTCGTACAAGGCTCATGGGCCCAAGTGGAGGTGGTGCAACACCTTTGGACTTGTTGTTTGACTCGGATTCTGCTACATCGTCAGATTGTTTCGTCGATATCTCAATGCTCCGGACGAATTTGAAGGTGATTCCAATTGGGTTGGAAAGAGCACGGAATCTACTTTCCAACAAAAAATATCACCCAATTTGGAGTTCGTATGAAAAAGTTGTTTATGTTTTGAGTCAGGTATGTCTGTGCAGTCCGAATCTGAATTCAGAACGTGAGAGACTTGGACTCTATCTTCTCTTGGCCCAAAAGTGACGTGAGAGGACTTCTTGAACGGAACCTAAACTTCTCCTTTTCCCTTATCTTCAGATGTGGATTGTACAAATGTCCCATACACCTACAATTAGACAAAACACAAAAGTGTGTGAAGTATTTTTGTTCTGAATAACATAAATAGATTATTGAATTGTTTGCACTAGAAATCACCTGACAAATATGCATGTATGCAATATTTTTGGTCGTATCCAAGGTAGTCATGTCCTCATCACTTTCCCTCTCTCTCCCTCTTCCTTTTTCTCCTACTCCAACTAGGGAAAGAGGGGAAACCTACTCCTACTGGGAGTAGGACTCCCCCTTGGGCGCGCCATAGAGAGGGTTGGGCCTCCCCTCCTCCACTCTTTATATATGGGGGAGGGGGCACCCCATAGACACACAAGTTGATTGTTTAGCCATGTGCGGTGCCCCCCTCCATTGAATTCCACCTCGGTCATATCGTTGTAGTGCTTAGGCGAAGCCCTGCATCGGTAACTTCATCATCACCGTCATCACGCCGTCGTGCTGACGAAACTCTCCCTCGGCCTCAGCTGGATCAAGAGTACGAGGGACATCACCGAGTTGAACGTGTGCAGATCGCGGAGGTGCTGTGCATTCGGTACTTGATCGGTTGGGTCGCGAAGACGTTCGACTACATCAATCGCGTTTCATAACGCTTCCGCTTTCGGTCTACGAGGGTACGTAGATATACTCTCCCCCTCTCGTTGATATGCATCTCCTAGATAGATCTTGCGTGATTGTAGGAATTTTTTTGAAATATTGCGTTCCCCTACAGTGGCATCCAAGCCAGGTCTATGCATAGATGTTATATGCACGAGTAGAACACAAAGGAGTTGTGGGCATGGGTATATACATATTTCTTGTCGTCACTAGTTGATTCTTGATTCAAGGTATTATTGGATGAAGCAGCTCTGACCGACATTACGCGTACGCTTACGCGAGACTGGTTCTACCGACGTGCTTCACACACAGGTGGCTAATGGGTGTCTGTTTCTCCAACTTTAGTTGAATCAGATTCAATGAATATGGTTCTTTCTGAAGATCAAAAAGCAATCACTATACCGCGTTGTGGCTTTTGACGCGTAGGTAAGAATGGTTCTTGCTAAGCCTGTAGCAGCCACGTAAAACTTGCAACAACAAAGTAGATGACGTATAACTTGTTTTTGCAGGGCATGCTGTGATGTGATATGGTCAAGACGTGACTATATAAATTGTTGTATGAGATAATCATGTTTTGTAACACAGTTATCGGCAACTGGCAGGAGCCATATGGTTGTCGCTTTATTGTATGAAATGCAATCACCATGTAATTGCTTTACTTTATCACTAAGCGGTAGCGATAGTCGTAGAAGCAATAGTTGACGAGACGACAACGATGCTACGGTGGAGATCAAGGTGTCAAGCCGGTGATGATGGTGATCATGACGGTGCTTTGGAGATGGAGATCAAAGGCACAAGATGATGATGGCCATATCATATCACTTATATTGATTGCATGTGATGTTTATCCTTTATGCATCTTATTTTGCTTAGTACGGTGGTAGCATTATAAGATGATCTCTCACTAAATTTCAAGGTATAAGTGTTCTCCCTGAGTATACACCGTTGCTACAGTTCGTCGTGCCGAGACACCACGTGATGATCGGGTGTGATAAGCTCTACGTTCACAAAATGGAGGAGAATAGTTCTGTCAGTGAACATATAATCAGAATGTCTGGGTACCACAACCACTTGACTCAGCTGGGAGTTAGTCTTCCTGATGATAGTGTTAGTGATAGAGTTCTTCAATCACTGCCACCAAGCCACAAGAGCTTCATGATGAACTATAATATGCAAGGGATGGATAAGACAATTCCCGAGCTCTTCGCAATGCTAAAGGCTGTCGAGGTAGAAATCAAGAAGGAGTATCAAGTGTTGATGGTCAACAAGACCACCAATTTCAAGAAGAAGGGCAAAGGGAAGAAGGGGAAATTCAAGAAGAACAGTAAGCAAGTTGCTGCTCAAGTGAAGAAGCCCAAGTCTGGACCTAAGCCTGAGTGCTTCTACTGCAAAGGGACTGGTCACTGGAAGCGGAACTGCCCCAAGTATTTGGCGGATAAGAAGGATGGCAAAGTGAAAGGTATATTTGATATACATGTTATTGATGTGTACCTTACTAATGCTCGCAGTAGCACCTGGGTATTTGATATTGGTTCTGTTGCTAATATTTGCAACTCGAAATAGGGGCTACGGATTAAGCGAAGATTGGTTAAGGACGAGGTGACGATGCGCGTGGGAAATGGTTCCAAAGTTGATGTGCTCGTCGTTGGCACGCTACCTCTACATCTACCTTCGGGATTAGTTTTAGACCTAAATAATTGTTATTTGGTGCCAGCATTAAGCACGAACATTATATCTGGATCTTGTTTGATGCGGGACGGTTATTCATTTAAACAAGAGAATAATGGTTGTTCTATTTATACGAGTAATATCTTTTATGGTCATGCACCCTTGATGAGTGGTCTATTTTTACTAAATCTTGATAGTAGTGATACACATATTCATAGTATTGAAGCCAAAAGATATAAGTTTAATAATGATAGTGCAACTTATTTGTGGCACTGCCGTTTAGGTCATATTGGTGTAAAGCGCATGAAGAAACTCCATGCTGATGGGTTTTTGGAATCACTTGATTATGAATCACTTGATGCTTGCGAACCATGACTCATGGGCAAGATGACTAAGACCCCGTTCTTCGGAACAATGGAACGAGCAACCGACTTATTGGAAATTATACATACTGATGTATGCGGTCCTATGAGTGTTGATGCTCGTGGTGGGTATCGTTATTTTTTGACCTTCACAGATGATTTGAGCAGATATGGGTATATCTACTTGATGAAACATAAGTCTGAAACATTTGAAAAGTTTAAAGAATTTCAGAGTGAAGTGGAAAATCATCGTAACAAGAAAATTAAGTTTCTACGATTCGATCGTGGAGGAGAATATTTGAGTTACGAGTTTGGTCTTCATTTGAAACAATGCGGAATAGTTTCGCAACTCACACCACCTGGAACACCACAGCGTAATGGTGTGTCCGAACATCGTAACCGCACTTTATTAGATATGGTGCAATCTATGATGTGTCTTACTGATTTCCCGCTATCGTTTTTGGGTTATGCTTTAGAGACGGTTGCATTCACGTTAAATAGGGCACCTCAAAATCCGTTGACACGACACTTATGATGCGGAGCATCCTACGATCATCCCCATGTACACTCAAGCATACGCCTTTGGGCCTAAGGTGAACTCGCTCCTTCCCGAATCTTCCCTTTTCGCATGTAAGACATGGATGCTACTTCAAGTGTGGACCTTGTGCATACTCAGGTACACCCGAGGAGACCATGGAGAACCCAAGGACCAAGGACAAGCGTGCGCGGAAGCGACGACGGAAGAAGGCGGAGACAACTCCAGGACCCGGACATCCGGCCGCTGGAGACGACCCCTGCAGCAACAGCCTCCCAGCCGCCAAGTGGTACAGGCCCCGGACATCCGGCGTCTACCCCGGACATCCGGCGCCTCGCCAAGTCCCGCACATCCGGCCTCGGCCTCGGAAATCCGGACACCGCCGAACCCGAGAGCAACAAGACCAACCCCGCCAGCCCGAACATCCGGCCTCCTAGCCCGGACATCCGGCTCGTCGCGAAGCCCCGAACATCCGGCGCCTGTCTGCGCACAGTGAACGGGCCAAGGGCCCATGTATCCCTCTTTCCTACTTACCCCTTCGTGGCTTAGACTATATATACTCCCCCACCTCCTTCTAGTTAGGGTTAGCATTGGTTTAGCTCATATTTAGAGATAGAGCATTGCTCATCCACATCGGATCTACTCCACGAGAGAGACCGCGGCCTCTACGGAGAAGATCCCCTTGGATTCAAGACCTCCTTGCGGAGAAGATCATCAAGACCCCCTCTTGGGCGGCCCGCTCAAGACCTCCTCACGGAGAAGACCGTTACCTCTTGTATCGTCCGTTGTTGACTTTGGATCTTGTATCTTCCTTTGTGTTCATGGATCTAGCGCAGGTGTGATCATTCTTGTTGGTTTGAGTGTTCTCTTGTGTTCCCTTCATGATTTTCCCCTCGTTTCCCTCCTCGTGTTCTTCGTGTTCATCGCGGGATCCGCTCCTTTCGTGAAAGATCGGGCCACTAGGGTTCTACCCTACATCATCTAGGATCAGAGCCAGCTTGTCTCTTGATACCATCATCTTGGTATCATGAGCCACGTTGATCACGATTTCGGAGCCTCCTCGTTGTGTTTTCTAGCCTAATTTTGTTGTGTTCTTCCCCAATTTCGAAAATCCCCACCAAAAATAGCCCCAATTTTTTTGATTTGTTGGTTTGATGAGGTTTTGTTGGATTTGATCCATGGATTTGCTTGGTTTCAAGTGGATCTAGCATATCCCCACTTTTCCCCACTTTCCATCCACAAAATCCATCAAATTTTGCCCTTGGAATCATCAATTTCTGCCCCCAATTCGAAAATTTCCGCCCCAAACGATATCTGGATTTGTCGGGCCGGACATCCGGGCCATCGGTCCGGACATCCGGGTCCCTGGCCGTACATCCGGCTCCAGGAATGCAAAATCCGCACAGTTCTGGACATACGCCCCCGGAAATCCGGCCCGAGCCCCGGATGTCCGGCCCCTGTACATTTCAGCTTTCCCGTTTCACCGTTTTGTCCATAACTAATTCATCCGGAGTTTGATTTTCGCGTTCTTTAGCTCGTTGAAAAGCTCTTAACATCCCCCTTCCAACAAAAATACTACCAACACCATTTGACTTCATCAAAGTTTTGGAACTTTGGCATCTTTGCATAGGGCTTCCACCACAACCTCCGCATAACCACCACCGACTTCCGCAACCTAACCAATTTTGTTCCCCATCGCATTAGTGGTTGTTTGAGTTGTGATTTGAGTCTCCTAAGGTGTTTAGGCTACTTATGGATGGTTGCTTCTTCATCAACCACCAACACCACCATAACATCCGCATAGGCTTACCCACAATACACTTCCGCCACCCCGACTTAACCCAATTTTGTTTGTGTTGTGAGTTGTGTCTCCTAAGGTGTTTAGGCTACTTAGGGACCGTGCTTCCAACTCTGACACCGTGTATAGCCAACCTTACCCTCAACTTCCGCATTACCTACTCGTATAACCTATCATTGCACTTCCACAAAAACCACCACCGCATTCCCGCTACCACCATTTGACTCTTGAGATTTTGAGTTCGTCGTTTTTCCGTTTCCTAAGGTGTTTCGGCTACTTAGGGACGAGTCTCCATCATCTTGATATCTCCATCAAGATCACCGCCACTCATCATCACCGCGGACGGTAACCTCCATATCATCTTGGTATCGTGGTATCCCTCCATTGTATATTCCCTTGCCATTGCATTGATAACCCCTAGCCCATTTTGCGTCACTTGCCTATCGAGACTAGCCATTTGAGTATCGCCGGCAACGTTACTTGTGCACATTAGTGATCTACACCATATATTGCATACGTAACATATCATATTGGTATGATATCATCCCTTGTGCCACAAGATTGTTCCCGTATATACCCAATTGCTACCTTGGTTTGTGCATTTCGCATTGTGGCATTACAAAAAAAAGCTTTTAAGCAAAAGAAAAAGAGTGAACAAAGAGCTTGTAAGCAAGTGCCATAGCATCGTACCACATTGCATAAGATTGTCATATCCGATCATCTTGGATCATACCACCGGAACATCATATACATAATATACTTGGGATAGAAGTCGTTACATTTTTGTCTCCTATAGGTTGTGCACAAGTGTCGTATCCGCCTATTGAGCAATCGTGCTAGCGTCTCTCTAGAGTTGTGCAACAAGATCATTTTTCGTGGATTCCACATTTTAAGCTCATTCCTTGGTTGCACGACCCCATTTATCTATCCGTGTGTGTGTTTCCGTGTGCCACATATTGCTATTGGTCTACTTGTTTCACTTGCAAATTTGCGAATCTCTTTCAACATTTTTGACTCTTGCTAACATTTTGCATCAAATTTTTGTGCCACTATCCTCACCAAGCTCCACCATAAACCTTAAACCGACAAGAATTGGTACCAATTGTGCTATTTCCTTGTCCACATTGGAGTGATCATTGATCCACTTTCAACTTCGGTCAAGGTACATTTGGTATTTGTTCTTCTCTTTCTACCACTCATATTTTTATCTTGGAGTGATGGATAGGCAAGGCATTTCATCTCCGGTCTTCCACAACAACGACGGCGTGAACAACTACATCACCAAAGCGTCAATCTTCGATCTACAATGACAAATGCAAGGCGCACAATCAAGATTGTGAGAGCGCATCGAGAACCTCTCCATTGACATTCGCCACTCTGAAGCGAGGAAAAGGGACTACATCGACAACAAGCTTTCCGCACAAAAGGAGGAGCAAGATGCTAGGATGGAGGAGATTCGGACCTTTTTGATCAACCGTTCTTCCCCTTCATCATCCTCAAGGGGGCGACGTTCAAGTCACAAGTCTACGGAGCGCAAAAATGTTGCAAGCGCAAGTCGTCCATGTCCACATCTCCATGGCGACCACCATCACGTTCGTGATCCACATCATCATGAAGGGCAAGTCACCTCCAAACATCACGTGTGCGACGACGACGAACGCCATCAAGCTAAAGCACGACAACAACACCATCAACATGAAGATGCTCAAGATGCGCCTACCTACAAGTACCAACAAGCCCTACTTCACGCCAAGGCCAAGCTTCAAGAGCACAAGAGAAGACGGCGAGACGAGCACCACCAAGACGGAGCTACGGCTACACCGACCACTTCGGCATCTTTGCCAAGTGTTCTCAAGCCATCTTCGCCTTTGGACGTAAGGCATCTTCGCCTACTTCCCGTGAGTTCTCCTACATCGACATCATCAAGTACAAGGCGACCACCTACGAGCGAGGGTGACACTTCCATCTTCGGAAGCCTCCCAAGGAAGATGGCCGAGAATGGGACATTCCCTTCGGTCATGGAGACGAGCTACGAGGTGCCACATCATATGGGCCTCCAACAACAAGACGGCGACAAGAAGGTCGAGCAAGGGCCATCCCCTTCGACCACGGCGACTGTAACACCCCGGATGTAACTTTCCCAATTTGTACTCCAACTCTTGCCGTCTCCGGCGTTAAGTTATATTTATTTCCTCGGGTTCGGGTTTTGTCTCCGTGTGTTGTTGTCATTGTCATACATCTCATATCATGTCATCATGCGCATTGCATTTGCATACGTGTTCGTCTCATGCATTCGAGCATTTTCCCCGTTGTCCGTTTTGCATTCCGGCGCTTCGTTCTCCTCCGGTGGCCATTTCTACCTTTCTTTCGTGTGTGGGGATTAAACATTTCCGGATTGGACCGAGACTTGCCAAGCGGCCTTGGTTTACTACCGGTAGACCACCTGTCAAGTTTCGTATCATTTGGACTTCGTTTGATACTCCAACGGTTAACCGAGGGACCGAAAAGGCCTTGTGTGTGTTGCAGCCCAACACCCCTCCAATTTGGCCCAAAACCCACCTAACTCAGCTCCATCATATAGAGCGTTCGATCACGATCGCGTGGCGGAAAATCGCACCTCATTTGGACTCTCCTAGCTCCCTCTATGCCTATTTAAACACCCCCCCCCGTTTTCGGATCTCCTTCCTCCCCGAAACCCTAGAAAATCCCCTCGCACGCACCGGACATGTCCGTTTCTCGCCGGACGGACTCTGCTGCCGCCCGCAGCCACTGAGGGGCTGCCACGTGGCCTTCCCGCGCCGCCTCCTCCGCCGGCCCGCC